>NW_027070037.1:133879-288076 GCF_002906115.3 Quercus suber
GAAAAAAATAACATGTTGCACCAAGAGGAGTTGGCATGGCATCAGAGATCTAGAGCAATATGGCTATTGGCAGGCGATAAAAACACAAAGTTTTTTCACCAAAGGGCAACCCAAAGAAAGCGTAGGAATCAAATTGTGGAGGTGTTTAATACAAAAGGGGAGTGGTGTACAGATGAAGCCCAAATTGCGGATGTAGCAATGGAGTATTTCCAAAACTTGTTCACATCAAGTCAGCCTGATGACAGAGATTTTAGCCAAGTCCTTGCAGTGGATCGAAGGGTCACTGATGAGATGAATGGCACATTATTAGAACCATACACAAGGGAAGAGGTACGGCAAGCATTATTTCAAATGCACCCCTCAAAGGCGCCGAGGCCGGATGGTATGTCTCCTTTCTTTTTCCAAAAATTTTGGAATATAGTTGGGCATGATGTTACTAGAGCTATCCTTTCTATTCTTAATTTGGGATTTCTATTACAAAAAATGAACTATACTCACATTGTCTTGGTGCCAAAAAAGAATGATCCAAAATCTTTAGGTGACTTTAGGCCCATCAGCTTAGGCAATGTGATCTCTCGCCTACTGTCAAAGGTCCTAGCCAACCGGCTGAAGCTGATTCTACCACAAGTGATTCTGATGCTCAGAGTGCTTTCATCCTAGATAGAATTATTACAGACAATACTACCGTTGCCTTTGAGTAGCTTCACAGAATAAGGAATAGGAGAAAGGGAAAGAATGGTCAGATGGTAGTAAAATTGGACGTTAGCAAGGCACATGACTGTGTAGAGTGGCAGTTTTTAAGGAAGATGATGATTCAGTTAGGGTTTGATGAGAGATGGGTGGCACTTGCAATGGAGACAATTCATTCAGCCTCATATTCGGTTCTCATAAATGGTGAACCCAAGGGCTTTATAAAACCCACAAGAGGGATTAAGCAAGGCGACCCACTGTCCCCATACTTATTCCTTTTGTGTGCCAAAGCTCTTTCAGCCATGCTAAAAAGAGCCGAGGAACAGAGGAAAATCGGCCCTATTTTTTAGCAAAAACACAAAGGTCAACATCAAACAGTCAATACAAAGTATGCTGGGAGCACAAGTCTTCCATGACTGTGAGCAATACCTTAGGCTGCCCATGATTGCTGGAAAGTCTAAAACTAGCACCTTCAAAGGCATAAGGGAAAAGATTACAAAGAAAGTAACCGGGTGAAAAGAGAGGCTCATCTCAAAGGCAGGAAGAGAAATACTCATTAAAACAGTTGCCCAAGAAGTACCAACTTATTTGATGAGTATCTTTAACATTCCAAAGCAAATTTGTGAAGATATTAACTCTATACTGGCACGGTATTTGTGGGGATAGCTACAGGATGAAAAGAAGGTAGATTGGATGAGTTAGAGAAGGCTTTGTAATTCAAAGAAGATGGGAGGGATAGGGTTTCATGATTTACATGCCTTTAATCTTGCCTTACTCACAAAACAAGCTTGGAATTTGGTTTTTAAAAAAAAAGACTCTTTGTTCTACCGTATCTACAAGGCCAGATATTTCCCAACCACAACGTTCTTGGATGCTGAGATGGGACACAATCCATCTTACGTTTGGTGCAGCCTTTTATCAGCAAGGGAGATTCTTTTGGCTGGGTCAAGGTGGTAGGTTGGTGACGGCAAAACCATAAAAGTGTTATCCCATGATTGGCTTCCTCACCCCCCGAGGCTGAATGGTGATATTCCAGAGGATATGTGCGTGCACGAACTCATCAATCAACAAATGAGATAGTGGGACCGAGGGAAAGTGGTTTCTCTGTTTGGTGAGGAAACTCGTTAAGAAATTTTGGCAATACCACTCACAAGGTTGGAGGAGGAGGACAAAGTACTTTGGAAGGGAAATAAGGTGCAGAGCTTCTTGGTCAAGTCTGCGTACCAGGTGGCTTTAAGGTTAGCACAACAACCAAGTGGTGAGAGCTCTCATACTCGGAGGAATGAAAATTTTTGGAAGATCATTTGGACTATTAATGTACCCCCAAAAGTATGGAATTTTGTGTGGCATGCGTGCTTAAACATTTTACCAACCAGAGGTAATTTACAGAGGAGGAAAATAGTAATGGACCCACAGTGTGAATTCTGTAAACAACAGCCAGAGACAGTTGGTCAAGTGCTTTGGGAATGCCTTTTTGCCCACAATACCTAGGCTTTGGTAAGGGGTAGACTGAAAAAATGTCCTAATAAGGCTTCAGATTTTTTCTTGCTGCTCAGGGGGCTTCAGGAAAGGCTAAAAGGAGGAGAGGTTAAAGTATGAGCTGTCACCGCCTGGGCCCTTTGGAATGCTCGCAACAAGTTCTATTTTGAAAAGGTGCAGTTGCAACCGAAAGTCATTGCTGATGGTGCTTTAACCTTGCTGTCAGAATATCAAAGATTGATGAAAGCTCAGATCGGTCCTTGATTTTTTGGTGTATTGTATTCTTTCTTTTTTTGTTTGACTGAAAGTCCCAGCTAAGCCCTATGGGCTACTTTGACGTCTAGGTCTACATGTGGTTCACACTAGAAATGTGGCTCCAGCTTTCTACTATGTTCTCGTATCTTCATGAATAATCAATAAAATTCTATCATTTTGTTTTCAAAAATAAATAATAGTTAAGAGGACAAAATATGGTCTTAACAACTTAAGGTTGCCAAAGTCACTATGGCCCACTAAAAAACATACAAGGATCACAAAAATTTATACAATTTTTTACTCGACCCATAACCGTCATGTGGTGAGTTGTGAGTAGTATGTAAGGATCACCAAAATTTATACAATTTTTGTCTTGACCAGTAATGGTCATGTTGTGAGTTGTGAGTAGTGTGAGTTAGGGGTATTTTAGTTATTTTTTAGGTTTTGAAGATATTTCAGTCATTTTTTAGGTTTTGGGGGTATTTCGATCATTTTTTAGGTTTTGGAGGTATTTTGGTAATTTTTTAGGTTTTGGGTGTATTTTGGTAATTTTTAGGTTTCGGGGGTAATTCAATCATTTTTTAGGTTTTAAGGGTATTTTGGTCATTTTTGGGTTTTCGGGGGTATTTTGGTAATTTTTTTGGGTTTTGGGAGTATTTTCATAATTTTTAGGTTTTGGGGTATTTTGTTCATTTTTTAGGTTTCGGAGGTATTTTGGTCATTTTTTAGAAATTTAGATTTTATGTTGTGTATTTAATTTAGGCATAAATGCCCTTTTAATCCTTACATTTTGGGGTCATTTCTATTTTTGTCCCTACATTTTCATTTTACCACTTTTAGTCCCTAAACCAATTAACGCGTGACATTCAAGTCCTTACTATCAGCCAACTAACAAAAAAAACTGACGTGACTAATGGCACATTAAAATAATAATTAAAAAATCTATTTTGGCATTAAAAAATGCTACGTCAGCATCTAAATTAATTTTAATTAAATAAAAAAATTAAAAACAAAAAATTACAGATCTAAGAACATAAGAACTTGTTCTTCAATGTTTTTCTTAAATCAAAAAATAAACCTAGCAACAACATCAAACCCAAAATCAAAGAGCAAACCCGACATTTTCCTTTATTTGAAATCCAAATAAAAAACATTTTGGTCGTTGCTCATCCACTAGATTCAACTTACTAAAGCTCTCTCTTGTCTAAAATGAAGCTCTCTTTCATCTAAAGCTCTCTTTGTCTCTCAGATCAAAATCTCTATCTCTCTTTCGGCTTTCTCTTTGGATCTGGGTTTAGAGAAAGAGATGGCTTCTCCGACTCTCTCACGCAAAGCGAAGCCGATATGATCAGCAAAAACCCCTCAATCCTCACCATGTTCGAGGACCGCCGTCACGAGCTTCACACCACTCAGTCTCCTCAGTTTCTCGGCCTCAAGAACCAACGCAGTCTCTAGTCTGATTCCGATTACGGCTCCAATGTCATTATCGGTCTTCTCGATACTGGAATCTACCTAGAGTGGCATAGCTTTTCCGACACCACTCAGTCTTCTCGGTCCGGTTCCATCTCAGTGGAAGGGAGCTTGTTGGTGGGTGTTGGGTTTGACTGGGTTCGTTGGTTGGAATTGCAAGGTTTGTTGTTGTTGTTGGTCTGATTTGTGATCGTTTTAGGCTTTTGGGGTTTGGGGTTTGCTGGAGATTTGGTTTTGGCGTTTGCTGGGAATTTCACATTTTGAAATTTCTTTTTGTTTTTTAAGTTATTAACTTATGGTGGTA
The DNA here is from genome assembly GCF_002906115.3 of Quercus suber. Taxonomy (NCBI): domain Eukaryota; kingdom Viridiplantae; phylum Streptophyta; class Magnoliopsida; order Fagales; family Fagaceae; genus Quercus; species Quercus suber. Next base: position 138,078 of record NW_027070037.1, read on the forward strand.
ATCAAAATTTCTTTGATTATGGTTTGGTTTGGGAGTGGATGAGTTAGGTGCTTTGATGGGTTTCTATTCTTTGGATGGCTTGGTTTAGGTGTGGTTTCGTGTGGGTTTTCCTATGTTTGCTCTTGTTCATGCTTTTTGATTTGGTGATGTTCATTTTTTTTTTTTTTTTATTAACCAAACATACACTAACATTGAAAGAATGTTTTCATTTTCTATTTTCATATCCACCTTTTTTTGGTATAGAAAACGAAAATAAGGAGTGAAAATGAAACCAAACAAGTTTTCTACATGCAAGTCTCAAAAAAAAAAAAAAAATGAAAACAAAATACATCATGTATTCAGCTAAACCAAACAGGCCCATAGCATCCCAGCTCCATACGCAAGCCCTCTAAAAGGCTTCATGTCAATAAGTTTAGGCAAAGAATGTTTAATTATAATGCACGTAAGAAAGCATTTTGTGTCAAAAATTGCCGGAGTCAGTTACGTTACGTATAAGCTAACCTTGAAGAAGGACACGTGTCACACCATTGGTGGATCATGCAGTGCTCCACCGCAAAGCAAGAACTACAAAGACCAAATACACTGCTCCCTAGGCCACAGAGTACAATCTGTACTAACCAATCATATGGAAAGGTTATTGACCCAGTGCAGAAACCAAGTGGCTGATTGGTGGAGACAAAGTGAGTGCAGTGTACTCGGGTGCACCTGATTTTTTGAGCATAACTAACTGGACTTGGTAAGCAATGTAGCAGTGGTGTGAGTGTGAGTGTGAGTGTGTACTGTGTATAAATGGACACATAAGAATTGAGGTTGAGACCTTTATGCTTTCTTTGTAGAGAAGACATCACCAAAAAGCAAGAAATACCCAGCTGTAAAAAAAAGGTACTTTCGCATTCTATCTATCCAACTTTCTTGGTTTCTTTGATGATTAGAGTTCAACGTGTCTACATTTCAATTCTTGCATTGGTGTTTATAAAACTATAAACAATTGTATACTTTTGATAACTATTAATGGGTACATGAGATAAACTAGTGGTAATGGCATTCTTTGTGATATTTCATGTCTATGGTTTGAACCTCACATCTCTCTCCACATTATCTACCTATGTTAAAAAAAAAAAAAACTATTAGTGATTATTAATGAATTCTTGATTGGCATTTATATATGCTAAGAGCCTTGTAACTCAGTGCTATTGTCTGGTCTCCTAGAACCCAATTCGAATCCCCCCTCCCCCACCCCCCCAACCCACGTATTGTAGTTATTGAATTTGATTGCCATTTATATATGTTTATATTGATGTTAGAACTTAGAAGTGAATTCTACCCATTTTAGCTTTGGCTGGATCCTACTTGTTCTTTCTTTGTGCAATTATTTATTTTTCTTCTTTGGTTAGATTATACACTTTTTTTTATGTTCTTGCTGATACGCTAGTAACACTTCTAAATTCCCAGATTTTTATTATGAAGGACTATACTCTGATTCTCATTTTGTAACTTGTTTAGCTTAAAGCGGTTTTTGGTAGTTTACAAGAGAGATTATAAAATAAGTCTTGTGAAAGGAGAAAAGAATATATAAACTATACTAACATAGAAGGGTCAAGATGAAGTTTGGGAAAGAGTTCAAGAAACAAATGGTGCCGGAGTGGACAGAAGCCAATATGGATTATAATGGACTAAAAAGAATACTAAGAGAGGTGAGGGGTTACAAGCAGACTAAGCATCCAGCAACCCACAATAAGGCGTTACAGAAGAAACCAACAGTGGACAAAACCTTCAGTGGTCTGCACAAAGAGTCCAGCAATCTTCCAAGTAAGGGAGATATTGAGGACCAAGTTATAGATGTTAACACATTGCAGCATGATGGTTCTGGACAGATTTACAAGACCAAGTTCCTAAGGCAGTCTGAAGAAGGAGGAGAGGTTGAGGTAATGTTTTTCAGAAAACTTGATGAAGAACTCAACAAGGTCTGTAATTTTTACAAGGACAAGGTGGAGGCACTGATGCATGAAGCTGATGTCTTGAATAAACAAATGGATGCTTTCATTGCATTGCGAGTAAAGGTGGAAAACCCTGATCTCAATGGCTCTAGTCTTAAGAGATGTTATCTTTCCAATGTCTCTTCGAAGATGCCCCCAACAAGCACTACTTGCAGCCGAGACAGGAATCCAGGTAAATGCAGGACTAAAGAAAGATTGTGCATAGATATATATAAGGAATACATGCATCCAAGTGGGTAATTATAACAATGGTAGAAGATTGTAGAATGACACTTAATACAATTGGAGCCTCTGGTCACATGTTCAAGACTAATTGGGTGCATGAGTAACATTGTAACTTAAAAAAAAAAAAAATAAAAAAAAAATAAAAAAATAAAAAAGAAAAAAAAAAAAAGGTTTACTCAATGCATAAACTTTGGAAGGTCTAGGAGAGGTAATCAAGTGATTGGTAGGTAGCCTTAACCACCACTCTTTTTTGTAGAGGCTGATTTCTAGCTTGAACTTGCGACTGGTCACTTTTGGTGGAAGACACTTGCCATTACATCAAGGCTTGGGGGATGTTTGGTAAAGTAGTTTGAAAATTGTTGTTTGTAGTTTTTTGAAATACGTATGGGTGAAAAAGTGTGTTGAAATGTGTGAAATGCTGTTTAAAAACTAAAAAATGTTGTTTGAAAATACAAATCAAACGGGCCCCTGGCCTCTAATACAAAAATTAAATGCATTTGCAACTTTTCATTACCTCATATCATTTAAAATCAAGCTTTAAGTGGTAATTGTTTAATAATTTGGGAAGATTTTTAGAGTATTTTTGACAAGTAATACTCAGTCCATTTTCTGGAAGCAGTGAAATTAGTATACAAGTTTAACTAGGGCACAAGAGCTTTGGAATGTACTTTATTCAGGATATTTAATAAGCAGCTTGTTGGTACTTTATTGTTTACTCCACATCCTACAAAACTGGAGCACTAGTTTTGGAATCAAGTCATAGGTAGCTTGATTGAAGAATGGAGGCCATGTCATATCTATTGTATGATTTACTGCCAATCGTATGGAATGATGCATATGGATATGAGTCTCTGAGTTCAATTGAGTAATAATCATCTCCTAGAAGTATCTATTAATCCTTCAAATATATGATTGTTCACCAAATGTACAGGAAGGGAGTATGAGTGCATGAGTAACATTGTAACTTAAAAAAAAAAAAAATAATAAATAAATAAATAAATAAAAAATAAATAAAAAAAAAGGTTTACTCAATGCATAAACTTTGGAAGGTCTAGGAGAGGTAATCAAGTGATTGGTAGGTAGCCTTAACCACCACTCTTTTTTGTAGAGGCTGATTTCTAGCTTGAACTTGCGACTGGTCACTTTTGGTGGAAGACACTTGCCATTACATCAAGGCTTGGGGGATGTTTGGTAAAGTAGTTTGAAAATTGTTGTTTGTAGTTTTTTGAAATACGTATGGGTGAAAAAGTGTGTTGAAATGTGTGAAATGCTGTTTAAAAACTAAAAAATGTTGTTTGAAAATACAAATCAAACGGGCCCCTGGCCTCTAATACAAAAATTAAATGCATTTGCAACTTTTCATTACCTCATATCATTTAAAATCAAGCTTTAAGTGGTAATTGTTTAATAATTTGGGAAGATTTTTAGAGTATTTTTGACAAGTAATACTCAGTCCATTTTCTGGAAGCAGTGAAATTAGTATACAAGTTTAACTAGGGCACAAGAGCTTTGGAATGTACTTTATTCAGGATATTTAATAAGCAGCTTGTTGGTACTTTATTGTTTACTCCACATCCTACAAAACTGGAGCACTAGTTTTGGAATCAAGTCATAGGTAGCTTGATTGAAGAATGGAGGCCATGTCATATCTATTGTATGATTTACTGCCAATCGTATGGAATGATGCATATGGATATGAGTCTCTGAGTTCAATTGAGTAATAATCATCTCCTAGAAGTATCTATTAATCCTTCAAATATATGATTGTTCACCAAATGTACAGGAAGGGAGTATGTGGGTTTGATACCTGAAGTAGATACGAATGATGATCATCAACAAGAAGAGTCTACTGCTGGTCCAGAAGTCAATTCAGTTAGCACTGCCGATTGTGGTTGTGATCACAGGGAGGAGGTGAACAAGGATGACTACAAAGAAGATCCCCTAAAAATTCTTGGGCACGTGAAGATTAACAATACGCTTGAATCTCCAATTTCAACCATAAAAGGCGTTTTCAAGGATTCCAAAGAAGAGGACTTGAGTTTTAATAAAGAGGAGCTGAGAAAAGTTGAAGAACGTCTGAGACATGTGTTCGTTGAATTTTACCACAAGCTCCATCTACTAAAGCACTACAGGTGATAAACTGTAAATGGGTGTCTGCAGTCTGCATAAGGCAAGGTCTTGCATTTTATTTCATTTGATTATTTTGTGCTTATTCACTTTTGCAAATGGATGGACCAGCTTTATGAATCTTGCAGCGTTTTCCAAGATCATGAAAAAGTATGAAAAGGTCAGATGCACACTTAACAAGTATATTGTTCTTTAGATTCCTGAGTTGCATACTCTTATATAAGTTAGTCAAATAAATATTATAGAAATTTCATTTTGATATAATAGTATCCTAATGAGAAATGTTTAACTTATGTAGATCACATCAAGGAGAGCTGCCAGATTATACATGAGAGTAGTGGATGACTCTTACCTTGGCAATTCTGATGAGGTTTCTTTTATCTATTTGTGTTCAATCATAATATTGGTGAATCATACATAGGATTATATATATGCATGTATAATGTATTATGAAAAGTGAATATGCCACAGATTTCAAAATTTGTTGAAATGACAATATCAAAAACACATTTGACAATCCAAGCCAGGCTTGGAGAGTAATCATTCAATAAAATTCATCAGAGTCTAGTATAATAAACAAAATTTCTAAGAGAACTCATCAAATCTGAGATGGTTGGGTTTGAAAAAAACATAAAATTCCTTGATTACATAACTAGGGATAGTCCCTTTATATTTGCTCCCTGTCTGCATTAGTGGTTTCGTAGATTTAAGTTTTTTGCCTATTCTTAATTATTAGATATTAAAAAAAAAAATGAAGTTACCTATAAATACATTGAATTAATGAATGCAGAGGTTCCCCTGATTTTGGTCTTGCTAGCAATCTCAACTTTGGTTAAATATATATTGGTTCCGGGTGGGAGCAAAATATGAACACAACCAACATGAAACTTTTATATTCTTCAAAAGACCGTTTATAATGGAATGCTTTAGAGAGGCAAATTGCTAAATGATGGTTTACAATCGGTTAGAATATCTTGCACAAATACTGTTTATCTATCCACATCCACATTCAAAAGTTCAAATACTAATTTACTTTGACTCAGAATATGACCATATTGAAGGTGCCAAATATGTTGGCTAGTGTCTTGGTGTGATACCACAGACAGTCAAATCATATTCTTTTAACCATATTTTACTGTGAACTAGTTGGATCACTTTGTTAATTGTAGGTTACTGGTCTCCTGGAGAGGGTGGAGACTACATTCATCAAGAACTTTTCAAAATCAAATCGTAGAGAAGGTATGAAGTTATTGAGACCAAAAGCTAAAAGAGAAAGGCATAGAGTAACATTTTTTTCAGGTACATGATAAACACTTTTTTTTTTCCTTCCACTAATCAATTATCAGAACTAATTCAACCAAAATTGCTTCAATTCTTTATACCATGGCTTTCACATTTTGTTATTTTCAATGCTTTTGTGAGGATAAATTGTAGCAGTGGTTCTGATGCCTGCATTAATCAGCCTTTATTTTTTCTTGATAATTGTAGGTTTCTTTTTGGGTTGCTCAATTGCTCTTTTGGTTGCTATTGTTTTAAGAATAGAAGCTCATAATCTTATGGATAAGGAGGAGGGCACCCAGTACATGGAAAACATTTTCCCACTATACACGTAACCAAGGACCTTCCTGAAACTTCTATTTACTTATCCATGAGTTTGCACTTATAAAGCACCCTTCCAACTTTATAGTTCAGCCTTTGTTTCCTCTTTGACACAAGCTAATTTCGTTGCAGTTTATTTGCATATATTGTGCTACATATGCTCATGTATGCAGCCAACATATACTTCTGGAGACGTTATCGGGTCAACTATCCATTTATATTTGGTTTCAAGCGAGGAACTGAGTTGGGCTATCGAGAAGTTTTTCTCCTCGGCACTGGTCTTGCAGTACTTGCATCAGCCGGTTTCCTAGCAAACTTGCAGCTGGACATGGACTCAAGTACTCGAGACTACAAGACAATCACTGAACTGGTTCCTCTGGTGTTGGTTATTGTAAGATTTTTAATGTAGAAATTTTTTCCCTTAGAGTGCTTTAAACTTGAGTGTCATTTAACTGCTGATATTGCTTATTTTCTTTTCTCACTGAAGTTTAGCATTTTGCCACGCATAAATTTTAGAACTCCCATATTAACTACAATCTTTCTGTTGTGCAGTTTGTGCTTCTCGTCACCTTTTGCCCTCTTAACATTTTATACCGTTCAAGTCGTTTCTTCTTCATTAAATGTATTTTCCGCTGTATTTGTGCTCCTCTCTACCCGGTAATGGAATGTCAATAACTAGATAACATTGTTAAGATGAATTAGATACCATTTTTTATCGTCTTTCTTTTCAGGTCACTCTACCAGATTTTTTCTTGGCAGACCAGCTTACAAGCCAGGTTTGATATTCTCATTCATTTTAATGGCTGCAATAACTAAAGGATCTATGACATTGTATTATTGTTATGCTGTTTGCTGCTGTTTGACCTCAGGTCCCGGCCTTTCGAAGTTTTGAGTTATACATTTGCTACTATAGTTTGGGAGAGTACTCAAGGAGGCAAAGCAAGTGTCTTAGTCATGGCGTCTACAATACCTTCTATTTCATTGTTGCTGTAATACCGTATTGGCTGCGGTTCCTACAGGTATAAATAAACCTGTTCTTTTCTGTGTGTTGACTTTTAAGTATATACTAATTATGCTGCATGGTAGAATTGTATCTGAGATGGAAACCCATAGTTCTAAGCTTAACTAATGTCCACAGTGTTCCTTTCAATACTATTTATCCCTGGCATACTTGGGTGATTCTCTGACTAGACCAGATGAGAATTTCTGAATACAGAATTGCCATGCATCGACACAGCGTGCTCATGTCTCTGTTCAGCTAGCACCACTAAAACCACCTTTGTGTCATACGTTTCAAAAATGAGTTTTTGCTAGTCCTTAACAGTGGCTGGCTTGCTGTTTGGCTAGCACTACACTTGACCTTTGGTTCATCCACATATATCATTCACTGATTTGTACCATCCGACTGTCCAGATTTATACTAAAAAGGTGTGGCAATTATAATTGCATCTATCATGTTTCCATTCAAGCATGTATCATTTCAATTCTAGTGACTCACAAACAGAGATCATGGAGAACATTAGGAGGATTTTGCTCCCCTTGTTAGGAATGAGCTTGCAAAATATGGTCCATTCAGACACTGCATTTGCTCTGCATCCAATTTCCTACTCTGGTCATGCATCCATATCCATTGCAGGACTAAATACTCGTCCTTCTTTTAACAAAAGTAAAACAAATCTTTTAGTAAACATTTAAGCATTCAAAAAAAGTTAAGCATACTGATGGAAAGTATTTGTTAATTTGTAGTGCATTCGTCGGTTGTGTGAAGACAAAGATGCAATGCATGTGTACAATGGTTTGAAGTACTTCTCGACCATTGTTGCAGTTATTATTAGGACAGCTTTTGAACTAAAGAAGGGAATGACCTGGATGGTGTTAGCTTTAGTCAGCTCCTCTGTTGCAGCACTAATAAATACATATTGGGATATTGTCATAGACTGGGGGCTTCTGCGAAGGCAGTCAAAGAACAAATATTTGAGAGATAAACTTGTAGTTTCACACAAGAGTGTCTACTTTGCAGCTATGGTATTGTTCGGTGACTGGCTGTGAGAGACATGAAAATTATTTGTCCTATTAATCCAATTTGTTTGTGGGCTTTCATTGCAGGTCTTGAATATAGTACTGCGATTTGCGTGGATGCAATTGGTGTTAGAATTCAGATTGCGTTCCCTTCATAAGATGACCATAATAACCATCTTTTCCTGCCTAGAGATTATCCGTCGTGGCATTTGGAGCTTCTTCAGGTATTGTGCCTTTTTCTAATCAGGATGCATGCTTGTTGGGTATGCTTTTGTTCTACAGTTCTACTAAAATCCTGCCAATTCTTGCTGCATCAGGCACAAAACACAAATAAGAATTGTGATCATTAAAGCAAAGAGATTGAATGATCCACTATTTTGCCAGTAAATTTGAGCTCAAATTGCAACTCCTCTCCCTGTAAGAATAGGATGGAGAGTGAGTTGTGGTTTCAAAACCTATTAAGCAAATGTCTACTCTATCGGTCTGTCAAGATTTTGTGCAACATATGATGACTGCACGTATTAGATTTATTAGTCCTCTAGCCATTTGTTACAGCAGAAATTAATAACAGTGTGTGCTTGAACCTTGGGTTGTTTATTCAATCAGGTTGGAAAACGAGCACTTAAACAATGTGGGCAAGTACCGCGCATTCAAGTCAGTCCCACTTCCTTTCAGTTATTATGAGACTGACAATGATGATGACTACGACGACAACGACGATGATGACAAGAATGATTGAGCATCAACACAAATAAACACACAATTGTGCACCAAGGCTATGATACAAACACCTTGCTTTGAGGATGATCTATAGTCTTGATAAGCTTCATAAAGTCTTTGATATCTCGATATGTACACAGCAAACCTTCCACCTTCCATGATGGGCAAAAAGCCCATCATATATGCTGGTTAACTTGGAGGAGGAACAAGCCATAAAAGCCAGTATGATCTGTGGTTCTTAGCCAATCTGAATGCTGGACTAGCTCATGTTAAGCCACTTCTTTCTCAAAAAAAGAAAAAAAAAAAAAGAAAGTTGAGTCACTTCATTCTTTGATGACCTTGACAAGATAATTAAGAAAATTTCATATCCCATACTCTTATGGTTAAGAAAATGCTTCAAAGTTGTTACGATTCATCACAAGGCCTGTAGCACAGAGAATGCACACACAAGTTCTATTCTTTAGTATAAAATTCCATTCCATCGTCATGGTGCATGCTTTTTTTTTTTTTTCTTTTTTTTTTTTTTGTTCAATAAATACTATTATTTCAAAAAACTAAGGGTACGTTTGGATTGAATTTATTATTGCTGAAACTGAAAACTGAAAATTAAAAACTGAAAATACTGTAGCAAAATAATTTTTAAATGTATGAATAGTATCCTGAAATTCATTTTTAATATTTTTTTATTACATAAACAGTACGTGAACAGCAATTTTTGTCGCTGCGCAATGAACCCATGTGAGGCTACTGTTCACGTGCAGGAAAAAAAAAAAAAAAACGCTGAAATGATAATCGTAGACGCCGAACCCAAACGCCCTCCAAGATTACAAAGCCCAAACTCAACTAATAAGGGCATGGAAGATGGAAATGGGCCCTGATCTATACAAAAGAAAGCCCATTGAACTAAATTGTGGGCGACAACATTCTGCTCTTTCCTTGCAAAACTAACTTCCTAGCTATTCAAAGAGTTAAAAGGTGCAAAATCACTTCTTCAACAATAGAAACACATACAAATTGTATTGGGTGTTGATAAATTTGAAGCACTGTGAAATCCAAAACTGGATACACAATAAAACTATTATAGATTAAATTAATTAGTAAAACCTACCATTAGTTGCAAATCATCATTTGCTTTTGCTTAATAGGCTCAAATTGTCACACACATACTCAAGCACATAACAGATATATACATGAGAGAGAGGGCTAATCCAATGGATATGTCATAGATTATGCTCTTGCATTTGATCATATAGATATAATACCCAAGCTCGATAGAGAAGATCTTTATTATTAACAAGAGTTTTGTAACTCAATGACATAGTCTAGTCTCTCTTATAAGAAAAACTAGGATTTGAATCCCCCTTCCCTTCTCTCACTTTTTGCAACAATTTTTTCCCCCTTTCAAAGTACTAGACTAAGCATAATCAAAATTTGACTTTGTCCAACAACTTTTTAATTCATATCACGCAACTAAAACATATTATTATAAAGGACTTAGCTTGCGTCCAGTGCTCTAATGCACTGAACCGAACCCATTAAGATGATAACACATAAATTGATCAGTGTACTAGAGCATTGTTCCCACATGTGCAATTTAAATCCATTGCATTAAAACACATAAACATTAAACAGTCTCTTAAGCATCACATCAAAATTTCGGATACATCCATTTATAGAGCACCGAGGCCATGACTCATAAGGCAAATTCCTTACCATTGCTTGAGGATGATTTCATGAGGCCTAGCAGGCCTTACGTGATGGGAAATGGAATTGGGCTAGAATTTGACGGCCCATGTTTGTTGGCCCCAAAATTGAACGGCTAGGATCAAACCACGTGTAATGACTTACGCCTCAAGAAAAAACAGTCTTGCGTGACGCTCTGAACAAACCACGTTTTAAATGGCTCTCTCAAATAAATTTCTAATAGTTGACCATTAAATTTATTTATTTCCGTGGGACTCTTTTTATTTATTTATTTAAATCAGAAAACATATCTACTTTTTCCATACAATTTTAGTCTGAGGGAATTGCACTTTTTTTTTTTACTGACCATAATACAAATTGCAATTTCCTTTTAAAACTACAATTCTAAATAATATAATATTCCTCATCAACTATTAGTAATAAGCTTTATTTCTATCACTAAGATTTTTGTTATAGAAGATTTAATTTTTATCAGATATATCTTTAAAAAAAAAAAATTGGTCGTATTTAGCTTTAGTGGTGAACTGGTGATGGATTTTTTCTTTTTCTTGGGAAACCAGTGATGAAATTTTTTTTATATAACTCAAATAGTAAAAATTTGGGATTTTCTAAAAAGAGTTTACGGTGGATTTGGGTTCACACTTTTAAATTTGCTAAGGTTTAAAAGGGTTTGGGTTTTATACTTTTATAGTAGGTAGCTGAATGACCTAATTATCAATATAAATTACTAATATATCTTATTTATTTATTTAAAAACTAATTTCTATAAATGAAAAAAATAAAAACACTAAAATATATCAAATAAACAACTTGATAACTGTTAAATACTAGTAGAATCTAAATTTTAGTTTTAGATGTTCATTGTTAGACAAACTTTATACTTAATCCAACTTATTTGACCTACCTCAAAATAAGATAAAAATATCAAATTTTCAGTTTGGAAATAGCTCATTTAACTTTAAAAAAAAAAAAAAAAAAAAGTTGAGTCACTTCATTCTTTGATGACCTTGACAAGATAATTAAGAAAATTTCATATCCCATACTCTTATGGTTAAGAAAATGCTTCAAAGTTGTTACGATTCATCACAAGGCCTGTAGCACAGAGAATGCACACACAAGTTCTATTCATTAGTATAAAATTCCATTCCATCGTCATGGTGCATGCTTTTTTTTTTCTTTTTTCTTTTTTTTGTTCAATAAATACTATTATTTCAAAAAACTAAAGGTCCGTTTGGATTGAATTTATTATTGCTGAAACTGAAAACTGAAAATTAAAAACTGAAAATACTGTAGTAAAATAATTTTTAAATGTATGAATAGTTTTGTAGAATCTATTTTTAATATTTTTTTATTACATAAACAGTGCGTGAACAGCAATTTTTGTCGCTGTACAGTAAATTCATGTGAAGTTACTGTTCACATGCAGGAAGAAAAAAAAAACGCTGAAATGATAAACGTAGACGCCGAACCCAAACCCAAACGCCCTCTAAGATTACAAAGCCCAAACTCAACTAATAAGGGCATTGAAGATGGAAATGGGCCCTGATCTATACAAAAGAAAGCCCATTGAACTAAATTGTGGGCGACAACGTTCTGCTCTTTACTTGCAAAACTAACTTCCTAGCTATTCAAAGAGCTAAAAGGTGCAAAATCACTTCTTCAACAATAGAAACACATACAAATTGTATTGGGTGTTGATAAATTTGAAGCACTGTGAAATCCAAAACTGGATACACAATAAAACTATTATAGATTAAATTAATTAGTAAAACCTACCATTAGTTGCAAATCATCATTTGCTTTTGCTTAATAGGCTCAAATTGTCACACACATACTCAAGCACATAACAGATATATACATAAGAGAGAGGGCTAATCCAATGGATATGTCGTAGATTATGCTCTTGCATTTGATCATATAGATATAATACCCAAGCTCGATAGAGAAGATCTTCATTATTAACAAGAGTTTTGTAACTCAATGACATAGTCTAGTCTCTCTTATAAGAAAAACTAAGATTTGAATCCCCCTTCCCTTCTCTCACTTTTTGCAACAATTTTTCCCCCCTTTCAAAGTACTAAACTAAGCATAATCAAAATTTGACTTTGTCCAACAACTTTTTAATTCATATCACGCAACTATAACATATTATTATAAATGACTTAGCTTGCGTCCAGTGCTCTAATGCACTGAACCCATTAAGATGATAACACATAAATTGGTCAGTGTACTAGAGTATTGTTCTCACATGTGCAATTTAAATCCATTGCATTAAAACACATAAACATTAAACAGTCTCTTAAGCATCACATCAAAATTTCGGATACATCCATTTATAGAGCACCAAGGCCATGACTCATGAGGCAAATTCCTTACCATTGCTTGAGGATGATTTCATGAGGCCTAGCAGGCCTTACGTGATGGGAAATGGAATTGGGCTAGAATTTGACGGCCCATGTTTGTTGGCCCCAAAATTGAACGGCTAGGATCAAACCACGTGTAATGACTTACGCCTCAAGAAAAAACAGTCTTGCGTGACGCTCTGAACAAACCACGTTTTAAATGGTTCTCTCAAATAAATTTCTGATAGTTGACCATTAAATTTATTTATTTCCGTGGGACTCTTTTTATTTATTTATTTAAATCAGAAAAATCTACTTTTTCCATACAATTTTAGTCTGAGGGAATTGCACTTTTTTTTTTTTACTGACCATAAAACAAATTGCAATTTCCTTTTAAAACTACAATTCTAAATAATATAATATTCCTCATCAACTGTTAGTAATAAGCTTTATTTCTATCACTAAGATTTTTGTTATAGAAGATTTAATTTTTATCAGATATATCTTTAAAAAAAAAAATTTGGTCGTATGTAGCTTTAGTGGTGAACTGGTGATGGATTTTTTCTTTTTCTTGGGAAACCAGTGATGAAATTTTTTTTTTTATATAACTCAAATAGTAAGAATTTGGGATTTTCTAAAAAGGTTTTACGGTGGATTTGGGTTCACACTTTTAAATTTGCTAAGGTTTAAAAGGGTTTGGGTTTTATACTTTTATAGTAGGTAGCTGAATGACCTAATTATCAATATAAATTACAAATATATCTTATTTATTTATTTAAAAACTAGTTTCTATAAATGAAAAAATAAAAACACTAAAATATATCAAATAAACAACTTGATAACTGTTAAATACTAGTAGTATCTAAATTTTAGTTTTAGATGTTCATTGTTAGATAAACTTTATACTTAATCCAACTTATTTGACCCACTTCAAAATAAGATAAAAATATCAAATTTTCAGTTTGAAAATAGCTTATTTAACTTTTTGCTAAAATTTTTTTTATTGATACTAAATAGAGGAGTTCAAGTTTTTTAATTATATATATATATAAAGATTTACTAAAAAATAGTAATTGAAAAAAGAGTTTGAGTTTGAAAAGAAAAAATTATATAAATATGAGCTTTTGAAAAAATAGTAGTATATTTAAAATAAAAAAGGCATATTTGGAAGGGGGGTTTTTAGGAGGTTTAAGCAAAAGCAAGAAGCCATGGGAGGCGTTTCCTCATCAATCCCTAGCGATCGACAACAACAACAAACTCACGCCAACGTTGACTCGTCTCCCAACTCACCGATTCCCTCCGATTCTAACTCACCGAACCCTAAAATGTCCGATTCCGATTCCAAAACCCCCAAAACCCTAGGCCAAGACAAAGAGAAAGAGAAAGCTCTGGAAGATTCGAGTCAATCGGCGACGAAGGATTCTGATAAATTCAAGTTTTTTAATTATATATATATATATATAGATTTACTAAAAAATAGTAATTGAAAAAAGAGTTTGAGTTTGAAAAGAAAAAATTATATAAATATGAGCTTTTGAAAAAATAGTAGTTTATTTAAAATAAAAAAGGCATATTTGGAAGGGGGGTTTTTAGGAGGTTTAAGCAAAAGCAAGAAGCCATGGGAGGCGTTTCCTCATCAATCCCTAGCGATCGACAACAACAACAAACTCACGCCAACGTTGACTCGTCTCCCAACTCACCGATTCCCTCCGATTCTAACTCACCGAACCCTAAAATGTCCGATTCCGATTCCAAAACCCCCAAAACCCTAGGCCAAGACAAAGAGAAAGAGAAAGCTCTGGAAGATTCGAGTCAATCGGCGACGAAGGATTCTGATAATGTCGAAAACAAAGACGATGGAGGAGACGGAGATGAAGGAGACGAAGACGAAGAAGAAGAAGGAGAGTGTGGATTTTGCGTGTTCATGAAAGGCGGTGGGTGCAAGGACAGCTTCGTAGCTTGGGAGAAGTGCATCGAAGAGGCGGAGAAGAGCAAGGAGGACATTGTGGACAAGTGTGCCGAGATCACCACCGCGTTGACCAGGTGTATGGAAGCTCACGCCGATTATTACGAGCCGATTATCCGAGCCGAGAAGAAGGCCAAGGAAGAAGTCCTCAAGGAATTGGAGAACGAGAAAGAGAAAGAGAAAGAGAGAGAGAAAGTAGAAGTTGCTTCTAATTGATATGATTTGATGAGGTTAGTTTGCTTTTTGATTCTGTTTTAGAACTCAAAATTTAGTAGTTTTTTTTTTTGGCTGCTATTTTGTGCGGTATGAGCCGCGGTGATAAAAGTACAAAAGACATGATTTTTCGGAGTTTTTTGTTCCAGATATGGAGGCCTGGTTATAGGCAATTAAGGAAATCTTGATAAATGGGAAGTGTTTTTTAAGCCAACTTTTTTCTTTGTTGATTATGTTCTTATGTTGGTATTTACAAATTTATGATTTTTCGGGTGTTGGTAATGGTCGGATTTTTATAATGTTGAGAAGGTGAAAGAGAAAGAAACCACTTCTAATTGATAATTTGATGGGGTTAGTTGCCTTTTTGATTCTGTTTTAGAACTCAAAAGACATGATTTGAGGCAATTAAGGAAGTCTCGATTAATGGAAGTGTTTTTAGTTAACTTCGCTTCGTTGATTATGTTTCTCATTATGTTGGTATATTCGAGTAGATAATGAAAACAGTGTTGCTACTTTGTTGGGTAAGTACATTTTGGTGAATCAATTTCCGTTGGAGCAAAACTTAAGTACAGTTCCATAGATGACACCTTTTGTGTTGCATTGGCCTTGGTTGAATTTAATTGATGGTTTTTATTTATTATTTATTTTACTATAATTTAATTGTTACAATAAGTTGGGGAGCGGGATTCAAACCTTGTTCTCCTCGTAAAGGAGACCAGGCAACACTATTGAGGTACACACCTAAGGAATTGTTAAGGTTTTCCCTTTCCATGGGTTGTCCATAAATTTCCTTATTCCATGCTTAGACACGCTTCAAATGTTTCTTACTTGATGCCCTTCTAATGTTCGTTGGCATGTTGTTGTGCAATTTCTTGATTTACTGTTAGTTGTTTAGATGTTTAGTACTTTAACCATGCTCATACGGTGTCTAATTCTTTCCGTGAGTGCAGACTTATCCTACTTGTTAGTGGAGACTATTTTGTATTTTAGTGTGTTGGAACCTTTTTTGATCCTTCCCTTTATGTGGGAGTTGTGTGTCCATTGTACCATTTCAGTTCAACATGCTTGTTCACAACTTACTGCTAAGTCAACATGTGTTAACAATGGGTGTAAGATCAATATCTTTGCTTGATGTGGACATTTATTTTGTATTTTTACCACACTTCACCTGTTTCTGGATGCTTTTATTGTGTCTATGCAGACATGTTTGTTTAGGCAACTTGGTTGAATATTATATTTTTGCTTAGGAGAGATTAGTATTTTAACCACGCCCATATGGCTAATGCTTTCCATGTGAATCCTCAACCTGAACAAATTCCTGGTCTTTTGCCATAGATTAGTGTTCCTTGCATTGCTTCAATTTTATTTGTTTGCTTCAAATTGGTTATTTGACCTGTGTTAACAATGGGGTATAATCAATATTTTTCTTCAGTAATACTGTATTTTGTTTCATATAAATTTGCTATTGATTTTCAAAGTTCGATAAGTTGATGTCCTCATTTCCTGCCACTTCCTGCATCTTGTTTTACTGATGCTGTCCAGGGCACTGTTCTAGAATTATCTAGATTACAATTGTAAGATAGATTTTTTCAGTAATTTTTCAGGTTTTATCAGTACATTTTTTTTAATGAAAAAACTCCCCCTTTGGATATTCTCGTTTTTAGGTTGAAATTAAGCTTGCATATTTGAATGCATGCTGTGTGCAGCAGAGACCGACAGATTGTGCTCATGAGGTTTTCTTATATATGAAAAGTTGAAAATGAAATTATATAAAGGTTATTCTACTGGTCAACTGCAAAGTTCTTAGATATTCAGGAAATTGGACTGTGCATTAGTGCTTTTTTATGTTCTCTTTGCATGGATCATGATCTCCAAATTATGTTATCTGGTAAATTTGGGTTGATGCTTTTGTTGATTGTGATGATGAGGAAGTGCTTGTTGTGATTGTCTAGTTATGCATTTTTAACATGGTTTTTTCTTCAAAAATCTTGGCCATTGGGATTTAAGAATGATCTGCCAAGCACCTTTTCCTACCTGGGGTTGGGATCCTATTTGCGCGTATAAAGGCAGGAATTTTTTTTTAGTATTCTACTGTGCTTCCATATGGCTGTTTAAATTTATCGAACTTTGTGTTCGGTGAAGGGTTCTTTCATGTTTTACGTGTCCTGTTTCAAAGGTTTTGCAAATCAATAACTGTTTTGTAGATGGATGTTATGATTTGAAGAGAATGCAAGAAAATTCATAAAATACCTTGATTTATGGTGAGAGCGAAATCAACTTGGGGGTTCAAGTGATAGAACAGTGTTGAATGTGGTTTGAACCCCACCTATGAAAAAGGACAGTGCAATCAGACTTATTTGAAAGATCATGACTAAGTTTTGCTTGACCAGAGAATAGTGCCTTATGTTTAATGTGTCCAAATGTTGGCAAACTTTACCTTGGGGAGTTGATCCAACTGCATGTTGTAATACGTGAATTCCCATTATCCACTAGGGCCTCACAGTCACTGTGAAGCAGTATATTGTCAAGCGTGAGCTTGGGGTCACACTGATGCCTGAAACTTGCTATTCACACTCTATTGTTGGTATGTTACTCTGTTACTTGTACTAACGGGGAAAACAATGTCCTAGCTCACTCCATTGATAAATGGGCTGTCCTTCGTAATTTGAAGAGAACTGTTCCCATCTTTGGTTAGTGCGAGTGATGGGGTTGGTTCTTGGGCTGTATTTGATTGGACCATGTATTTGGGCCATGAGGTTTAAGTTTGGGTAGTGAGTTTGGGCCTTGGTTTGATTGGGCAGCATTTTTAGTTTTTTTTTTTTTTGGGTGATGTTTGTTCAGCTGGGTTCTGTTGGGTGAGTTTGGAGGGGACTGTGTGAGGACTGAAGAGGTAGTCCTTACATTTTGATATCAATTAATTTGGTCTCTACATTTTGATAGTAGTCAATTTGGTCATTATTATTTTTAATTTGTAGTTAATTTCCGTTAATGAATTGACAGTAGGGACCAAATTGACTGCAAATTAAAAATAATATGGACCAATGATTGCAACCAAAATGTATAAACAAAATTGGCAATAACCTCAAAATATTAGGAACAAAATGATATTTTGGCCTTAAATTTAGTTGGAATCATCATCCCCTAATTTAGACTACCTAAGTAGTCTTGCCTAATAAATGAAGGAGCTATTTTTTCCCCCTAATAAATAAAAACAGCTTTTTATTCATGAAGCCAACATGTTCTCTTCCCTCTTCTTCTCCACTTGTAACTTGTCATTTGTCAAAAACAAGCAAAAGCAACAATGAACAAGCAAAGAAAGAACTGAAATTGCACCATGCTCATACAGTCTGCAAATATAAGAACATGACTAAGAATTTTTGTTCTCGTTTTCACTTTAAAGTTCCCATCATCTGCAAGTCATGGTGAAACACTTAAATTTTTCTTTATTGGTGAGTGTTAAAAAATAAAATAAAAATTACCAAAGCCCTCAATGTATTTGTAAACACAAAATTTCAAGTTTTATGAGCTGGTTTGGATGAGATGTGCTGTGTGAGGAGGTGGCTTGTAATGAATTATGATTATAATTGTCTTGTTTACATAGGTATCAGAAATTAATTTGGTACCATAAGAACTAAACGGGAGAGTAAGAACTGAACTTAGATATTTTCAATTTGTGGATTAAAATATTAGGAAATTGTGAATTTTATGACAACCACAATTCTAACACTTTTCATCACACGTGAAGCTTAAACTCTCTCTTAATAAATAGAGTTGAATATGAAATTTTTAAAATTATAAATGAGAATGATTGAACTAAAAACCTATTTTCTATAAGATTCTTTTGTTTCTATTTTTTTTTTTTCATTATTCATGTATTTGGAAAAGGATTATTTGTATAGTGTTTATCAAAAGATATAATTTTTAGTTTTTAGTAACTTTTAGATTAAATTTGTGGCAAAAAGCTAAAAATTAGCTTATTTTAACATTTTTTTTTAAATTAAAAATTAGATTATTGGAATAAAAATTGAAAAAAAAAAAATCAATTAAGCAAGAGTGAAACACACTCTTCTTCAAAAATGTAGACCTAACACCTGATGAGACCCGAACCGGTAGTTCTAACACTCATTTTGGGTTAGTTGCGGGTTATGATTTTCCCTTTTCGAAGTGGTCAGATTGAGTCCAAGTTGGGCACAAATTTGACCCAGATCGACCTATAGATAGGCATAGTGTGTTGAGGGAAGCATCCATTGATAGTAGTGTAGAACAACCTTAGTAATAAAAGCAAAATTTCTGTTACAACTTGTTTTATAAGGTTAGATAAACTTCAATAATTATGCGTTCTTGTGATGAAAGGTTAAAATCTATTATTACTCAGGAAAAAGTAACATAAAAATTGAAATTATCAACATAAATATATCATGTGAGATTGTCATGGTCATGGACTGCCTTCACAAAGAAATTAATGCGCCTCCATCTCAATTGTCAACAACTCCCATGAAAAAAAAAATCTGTTGTAGTTTTTAGAATAATTTGAACTTTCCTCATTTTCCTTGATCTTATATATAATATATTACTCCTATTTATGTAGGAAGTCGAAACAACCTATTCATCTTTATCTTCATCCTCGTCATAGTTGAAGGGTAGTGGCACAGACTTGAAAGCTCGGTACTTGCCAACATTGTTCAAATGTTCATTCTCCAATCTGAGCAATTATGCTTAAAAATTTATGTTTATCACAAAAATTAAGGAACTTTTTGTACTAAAATGACTTAATAAAATCTTTGTTACCTGAAGAAATTCCATATGCCACGACGAATGATTTCTAGGCTAGCTACAATGGCCATTAACGAATTTTTATGTAAGAAAGACACTTGGAAACCCAATACAGTCTGCATCCATGCAAACCTCAGCAACACATTCAACACCTGCATGGTCACGAAGTTAATTTTTAGTGTTACTGTGTTAGATGTTGATAAAAGCTAAGAAGCATGCACATGGAGTCACGGACACTGACACAGACACGAGACAGATGGGTATGAGATAGTTAATGATTAATGTATATCTTTGAGCATATTTTATTTATTTTTAATTATATTTTATGTTTATTTTAAGTTTTCAAAATAAATAACAACTATCAAAAGCTATTTAGATGTTACAGTTATTTTTTTTTTTCTCTTACCATTGCTCCAAAATATACACTTTTGTGAGGGACTAATAGCTTGTCTCTCAACCAATGGTTCTTAGATCGACGTTGAAGAAGCCCCCAATCTATAAAAAGGTCCCAGTATGTAGCGACAATTGCTGCAATGGCTGAGAAAATCCCAACTAATAATTTCCAACCCATTACCTTATCAGGACTATTAGCAGTCCTCAAGATAACAGCCACAATAGTCAGAAAATATTTAATGCCATTATATCCTTGCATAGGATCTCTCTCTTCATACAGGCGCCTGAGACACTAAAAGCGAAAAGGGAATTGAGTATGTCCATCAAGCAATTATCATTCAACTTGTAGCATCATAAGAAGAAGAGCAATATTTGAGGAATCCAAATCTTCTTTCCCACTATTCCTACAACATGATACCATAAATATAATGATTGTGCTTGTTTCTTTTTTCTTTTTTTATCCCTAAACTTATTAAGTCAAAGAAATGTCTTGGTACCTGAAGGAATCGAGACCAGTATGGAATTACTGCAACAATGAAAAGGAAAGTTTCGTATACTTTGCTTTCTTCACATCTGTTCTCTCTGTGCTGGAAGTCGCCCCAAACATAGTAACAAATGTAGAACTCAAAACTTCTCAAGGCTTGCACCTGCAACAAAAATTAGAATAAAATGATCAATGAATGTGATTGGTGATACATTAATGAGTAAATGATTTTTTTGTGTGTTTCAAAAGTTGACACATCAATTTTTAGCTTAGTAGCTTTATATAGTAAAATGTGCAGTAGTTATAGTATCATTCTTGCGCAATTGATAAACAACATGAACCAATTTACGACCTGGCTAGTGAACTGATCTGCCAAGAAGAAATCTGGGAGTGTCACCTGCAATAGAAAAAAATTTACAAATGTTCATACTTCATACACAAGCACCCCAGTTTTACTTACTAATCTTATGCATTACGAGTTCTTGACCAATATTTACCTTGTACAAAGGAGCACAGATACAGTGAAAGAGACTTGTAAGGAAGAAGAAACGATTTGAGCGATACATGATGTTAAATGGACAGAATAATATGATGAACACAAACTGCAGAGAAAGAAAGGGTTAGGTTCTGCCTATATATTCAGAGGTTAAATGTGGAAATCATCAATTAAGTTTAATAATCTTACAAAAACCAAGTTCAGAGGCAGAAGTTCGGTGAATGTTCCATAATCTTTTGTTTTTTGATCCATCTCCATGTCAAGGTTTAAGAGCACAATGGCTAGTGCTAACACTGCAAGACCAAAACCGAGGTGGAGAACTTCTCGATACCCCAACTCAGTTCCTTGCTTGAATCCAAATATGAAGGAATAATTGACCTGGTATCGCCTCCAGAAGTATATATTGGAAGCATACATAATCATGTGCAGAACTATAAATCCAAACAAGCTGCAGAGAGTTCAACATGTGAAACAAAAGAGTTATATATCCCCTTTGTTGGAAATGGAAGTCGTGTTCTTCTCATGAATCTGTTTTTATTCAACTAAAAAAACTTAACACTAGAAATTCTTGTTTGGTTATGTTAACATAATGATTAGATTCATCGTTTTCTATTAGTTTATTAGTTTAAGCTTCTAGGACAAATGATACTTTATTATGATACAAGAGTAGAAAATCCTAGAAATTCAGTTTAAGAAGAAATATACCTGTAAAGGGGAAACATGGTGTCCATGTACTCTGTTGCCTTTGGCTTATCCATGATATTACGTGTGCAAATAATTAAAATAAGGGCTAATATCAGAGCTACAGAGCAGCCAGCCAAAAAACCTGAAGTTTTTACAAAGACCAAATTCAAGGGAAAGAAATTGATATCAGAATTGGTCCCAATTCACTGTTAAGAAGTTTAATTCATACTATATAAAAGATCTTACCAGTGGAAAACGTTGTCCTATGTCTTTCTCTCATTGCCTGGGGTCTTAAGACTTTCATGCCTTTGGTGCGGTTAGAATTGGAGAAATGTTTGATGAATGTAGCTTCAACCCTTCCCATAAGTATGGTAATCTGAACAAAATGGCATATCAGATTTGAAGGAAAGTTATAATGACTTTTGAGTGGAATTTGTGATGTGCCTTTGTGTTAGAATCGTTTTCCCTCTCCCTTGTGTTTGTGTGTTTATTTCTCAAAAAAAAAAGAAAAAAAGAAAAGAAAAGATGGAAAGCACTTGATATAGCAACCCTTTTGTAAGCAAAGCCTAAAGTTTGATTTGTTTTGAGAATGAATAGAGAAATTTTACCTCATCAGAGCTTCCAAGGTAGGAGTTATCCACCATTTTCATGTAAGATTTTGATGCATTCCTTGAAGTGATCTGCAATGTTAAACTCAAAACGTAAGAACCAAAATCGATGTCGAAACCCTGGGAATAAGAGTAGTGTCTGTTTGCTAGCAGGTTTTATATTTTAGTATCTTAACATATTTGTTTATTATAGTTTTTTCTAAATACAACTATACCTGAAGTCTTGAACCAACATTTCAACAAATAAGCAAATCAACGAAGTTCTCATTCTCATCCAAATGCACACTATATACAAATTTTTTTTTTTTGGGGGGGGGGGGGGGGGGGGGGGAAAAAAAAAAAAAAAAAAAAAAAAAAAACACTTTGTTTGGCCGACTAATTGGATAAGTCGGTGATGAGCATATACATTGTTTTCACTCTTGCTTCTCAGACAATATATTACAAGTTTTAGGATTTAAACCTTAATTTTTTTTTTTTTTTAGTTAGGTCCTCAAATTTTTTAAATTAGTTCAAAAAATTGGATTGATAAATAAAAAAAAAATAAAAATAAAAAACCCACAAAAAAGAAATCCAAATACATTGCAACAAATAAATCCTTTTCTCTCTTCAATGGTTCAACCAAAAATTCAAATCAGCAATATATATATGATCTGATATTTGAAACCATTTATACCTTAGGAATGGGTAACCGAGTACACGACACGCCCTGCATCTAGTCGAGACCACCTCGCCTCGCCGGAGGATCTATTCCGCCACCGCCGCCGCCGCCGCAGACTGGAGTGAGATGAGAGCTCATCGCTCATCACTCGTTTCTGGCTTTCTGCTCTGGTCTGAGTCACCAGGGAATTTGTAGCAGTGCTGCTTTTACATTATTACTATTTAAAACATAAATAAATCAAAATCTGTTGCTTTTATAGTTTTACAGTTTTACTTTTACTACCTTTTGCGTTTCAACTTTTTTTTTTTTTAAATCAATGTTTTAAGTTTTAACATTTAATTAGAAAGGATTTTCTTCCTCAAAAATAAATTAGAAAGGATTTTAAAAAAAAAATTGTTCTTTTTTTACTGTAATTCTTTTTGAAGGTTTTTTTTTTACCGTAATATGGTTCATGTAGGAAAGTTTATTTTTAATTGTAGGAAACACTATTAACTTGAGGAAGGAGGACGTAATTAATCATTTTCCCCCCTCAAATTAATTATAGGAGATAACAAATAAATTATCTAACAAAAATTAGAATATTTATTTATAGTTTTAAATAAGTATTAATATTAACTAAACTATTTATGATACTATTAGGTCGACCACCAATTGAATATCAATCTAACTAATACTTTGTGCATGGAGATGTATTGTATCAATTACAAGATTTTGGCATCGGACTATCAAATTGAAAACCATTCTTTTTTCTTTTTCCAATATGTTCTGTTTTTAAAATTTTGTTCATTTGTAAACATTTGTATTTGTGGGGGATAAAAGGATCGGGCCCAAGTTAATGGGCCGAACACCCACAAGAAGACTGTTTCACATCCGAAGAGAAGGAAGCAGAGAATGCAAGGCCCAGGTTGGATTGGAATCCCCTTAGTAGGGGATCATCTCTGTCCGAGGAGGATATCTCTAGTCCGAGGAGGACATCTCCTGTCCGAGGAGGATGTTTCATCCTGATATGGTGCTGGAGACTGATTGAGTAGGGGAAAAGCCTGGTTGATCGTCCGAGGAATCCACCTGATCAAGATAAGCTCAAAGCACATTCATGAACGATAAGGATGAAGAAATATCTGAGGGAAAGGCTGCTGCCACCGTATTCAATGCATTACAACAGCTTTTCTGGCCGCATTTATGTGGAGAAGACCTCTGAACAGTGCTTCATGACCTACCGCCACTCACACAGAGATGAAAAGAAGCTGCCTGACGTGACAGGTACTTGAGCAAGTCCATGGATAGGGAGCACGTGGACGGTAGAGATGAGAGTGAGAGTGGCTATATAATAGAGGGAAAGGGTTTGAAACGAGGCATGGAATGTATGGGAAACTGATCAATAAATAATAAAAAGAGTGATAATCCTTTGCTGTGAATCCCTTGTCAACTCTAGTTCTTCGACCCATACTCTACAAATTTATTGTCTTTGGGTTTACGTAAAGAAATTAGACCCCACAATTGGCGCCGTCTGTGGGAAGAGCTTGAGAGTAAGGGAAGAGTAGCAACGGTTGGTCATGGCTGGTCAGGGGCAACAACCGGCAGAATCTGGGGCCTCCCAACATATTGACCCCTTTCTTAACCTGGAGCGGAGGCAGGACCGTGAGGGCAGTGTGCATACTACACACACTGAGCGAACCCAGCCTCGGGGTGGAAGTCGCGTTCCCCATGCAGAGAAAAACAGTATGCAAATAGAGATCGAAAGGTTGAAGAGGGAGTTACGCCATGAGAAGAGGAAACGCACTGTAACACTCCCTGATGACGACTGGGACGATGGGTAGGATATTCCCTATGAACAGAATTCTCAAACTCCAATCAGTGAGACTTTCTCGTACGAAGCTGAGCGCCCTCGTGAGAAGCGATCTCGAGAACCATCATATGGAGGGGTGGGTAATGATGCCATGAGTAAGGCCCTGAGTCAGATTTCCAGGTCACCCTTCACCCGTAGGATCGAGGGAGCGGAGATGCCTCGGCGTTTCAACCAGCCAGCTTTTACTATCTATAATGGCAGAACTGACCCTGTGGAACACGTTAGCCATTTTAACCAAAGAATGGCTGTCTATGCTAGGAATGAAGCTCTGATGTGCAAGGTATTCCCCTCCAGTTTGGGTCCTGTGGCCATGAGGTGGTTTGATAACCTGAGGGCCGACTCTATCGATTCTTATCAAGAGTTTACTCAAGCTTTCGGATCGCGATTCGTCACATGTCGAAGAGTGCCCAGACCCTTATCCTCTCTTCTGTCCTTGAGCATGCGTGAAGGTTAGACACTGAAGGCGTATTCGGATAGGTACTGGGAGATGTTTAACGAGATGGAGGGCAACTTCGACGCCATGGCCTTAGAAATGTTCAAGTTGGGTCTTCCCACTGATCATGGTTTAAGAACGTCCTTGTCCGGCAAGCCAGTTGTTAGCATGCGCCAGCTTATGGATCGCATTGAGAAGTATAAGAGGGTTGAAGAGGATAGGCAGCAGGAGAAGGGTAAAGATAAGGCTACCACCCAGGACAGGAAGGACTTTAGGTCGGATCGTTACAATAATAATAAGCCGAGGAGAGATTTCGCTGGGAATTCAAGTTCAGCGAGTACCCAAGCCGTTAACACCGTGTTCAAGGAGCCCGTTCAGCAAGTCTTGGACAAGGTAAAGAATGAACCATTTTTCAGATGGCCGAATAAAATGGTGGGGAATCCGGACAGACGCAATCGTAATGTCTATTGTCAGTACCACCAGGATCACGGGCATACGACTGAAGACTGCAGAAGCTTATGGGACCATTTGGACCAACTGGTCGGCGAAGGTAGATTGAAGCATCTTTTACATCGCTCCAGCGGAAGAGGAGGACAGCCGATGTCGGATGCCGAGAAAGGGGATTCTGCAAAACCCCCTTTGGGTGTTATCAATGTTATTTTTGCAGCGCCAGGAAGAACAGGATACCGGCCATCAAAAGTCATGTCCGTGGCTCAGTTGCCGGCGGGAGATGCTGATGTGAGTCCGAAGAGCCCTGGGCATGCTGTGCCCCTCGTTCTAGGCTTTTCAAACGAGGATAAAGCTGGGACCATTCAACCTCATGAGGACGCCTTGGTGGTTACCCTCAGGATTGGGGGGTATGATGTGAAGAGAGTGATGGTAGATCAGGGTAGCGCAGTGGAGATCATGTATCTTGATCTTTTCAGGGGATTGAATCTCATACCCAGTGACTTGACTCCATATTGTTCTTCTTTAATCAGCTTTGAAGGAAGAATGGTTATGCCGAAGGGGCAAATAAGACTTCCAGTGCAGACGGGCTCGGAAATCGTTGAGGTGAATTTCGTCGTGGTTGATGTTTACTCCCCTTATACGGCAATTGTAGCCAGGCCCTGGTTACATACGCTAGGGGCTGTCTCTTCCACTCTGCACCAAAAGATCAAGTATCCTTCCGAGGGCCGTGTTTGCGAGATACGTGGAGATCAGTCCTCGGCTAGGCAATGTCTGGTGGCGGCCATACGACATGGATCCGAGGATGAACCTTCTGAAATGGCGGATAAAGACCTATAGCAGTTAAAGGGGCGGTTGTCGCCTGTCGGCGGGCAGGATGAAAGTGTAAAATGTGAGGACTTAACGCGGGTTTTGGTTGGGGCTGATCCTGAAAGGTACTTTCAAGTTGGATCCCAGATACCTCAGCCAGAAAGAGAAGAGCTAGTGGAGTTCCTTAAAAGGAATATAGACGTATTTGCGTGGAGTACCTACGAAGCCCCGGGGGTAGATCCGGAGTTCATTTGTCATCATTTAAGAGTTAACCCTCTAAGTATACCAAAAAAGCAACCTCCTCGGAGGCCATCTAGAGAACACGTCGAAGCGGTCAGAGAGGAGGTGCGAAAGCTCAAGAAGGCCGGGGCCATTAAAGAAATTTTTTATCCCGAATGGCTAGCAAATACTGTGGTAGTAAAGAAGAAAAGTGGGAAGTGGCGAGTCTGTGTAGACTTCACGGATTTAAACAAAGCCTGCCCTAAGGACCCCTTTCCTATGCCGAAGATTGATCAATTGGTAGATGCTACTGTCGGCCATCCTCGGATGAGCTTCTTAGACGCTTTTCAGGGGTATCATCAGATCCCCCTTGCTCCAGACGACCAGGAGAAGACCGCTTTTGTTACCCCCATTGGTAACTACCACTATAAAGTCATGCCTTTTGGTCTGAAAAACGCAGGTTCCACGTACCAACGGATGATGACCAAGATGTTCGAATCACAATTAGGCAAAAGCATTGAGGTTTATATAGATGACATGGTCGTTAAAAGCAAGCTTGTTTCTGAGCATTTGAAGGATCTTGATACGGTTTTCGAAGTTCTGAGGAAACATAAGTTGCGCTTAAACGCGTCGAAGACTCGTTGGAGTTGGTTCCGGCAAATTTTTAGGCTACATGGTCACGCACAGGGAATCGAAGTCAATCCTGATCAGATAAAGGCTATCCAGAATCTACAGCCTCCTCGGAATCCGAAGGAGGTCCAAAAACTAACAGGAATGACGGCTGCTTTAAACCGATTTATATCCAGGTCTGCGGACCGATGCAAACCCTTCTTCTCGCTGACTAAAAAGTGGAAGGACTTTGAATGGAGTGAAGAATGCGTCTCAGCTTTCCAACAGCTTAAGGATTACTTATCTCGGCCGCCGATTATGTCCAGCCCTGAGCCAGACGAAGTTTTGTTTGCCTATATCGCAGTGGTCCCTCATGCTGTAAGTTTAGTACTGATAAGAGTGGATCAAGGAGTACAGAGGCCGGTCTACTTGTAAGCAAGTCGCTGCATGAAGCCGAGATCAGATACCTGCCGTTGGAAAAGGCCATCTTGGCCGTAGTGCTTGGAACGCGAAAATTGCCTCACTACTTCCAAGCCCATACTGTCGTCGTGCTCACGCAACTTCCACTTAAAACAATACTTCGAAGTGCCGATTACACGGGGAGGATAGCCAAATGGGCACCATTCTAGGGGCTTTCGATATCAAGTACATGCCTCGCACGTCAGTCAAAGGCCAGGTCCTTGCGGATCTGGTGGCGAATTTACGGAGCCCAGTATGGAAGATGTAGCGGTAATGCCGAGCATGGATGAAAAATCGGTTGGCATGATTTCCCAACAAGACCCTGCTCACTGGGAGTTATACGTAGATGGTGCTGCGAACATGAAAGGTTCTGGAGTAGGCCTGGTCTTGACATCTCCGGAAGGAATTATCATTGAAAAATCGCTGAGGCTAGATTTTGGAGCGACTAATAATGAAGCCGAGTACGAAGCCCTATTGATGGAATGGTTATGGTCCGAAAAATGGGAGGAAAGGCCGTGAACGTGTTCTCGGACTCAAGATGGTTGTGGGCCAAGTACAAGAGAGATTTGAAGCCAAGGACGAAAGGATGCAAGGATATTTGAGCCGAGTTAAACATCTGCAAGGGAATTTGAATTTTTAGCTTGCTCCATGTTTCCAGAAGTAGCAATGCACACGCAGATTCCTTGCTACGTTAGCCACCTCTTCGGATCAGGATCTGCCGAGAACTATCCTCGTGGAGGATCTTCATGAGCCCACTGGGATAGGAAGAGAAGCAATCCAAGTACACCAGATTCGGAGAGTCCGTGCTGGATGGATGCCCTAATCGGATTCTTGAAAGATGATATCTTGCCGGAGGAGCAAAGAAAGGCTGATAAGATCCGAAGGAGGGCTGCCAGATTCTGGTTGTCCGAAGACCAAAAAATATACAAACGTTCCTACTCAGGGCCATATCTGCTGTGTATTCACCCAGAAGCGACTGAATCGTTACTAGAAGAATTGCACGAAGGGATTTGTGGGAGTCATACCGAAGGCAGATCGTTGGCCCACAGGGCCCTTACCCAGGGATATTGGTAGCCGAGCATGCAGAAAGAAACCCGCGACTATGCGAAGAAATGTGATCAATGTCAGCGATTCGCACCAAACATACACCAGCCGGGGGGAATCCTCAACCCTTTATCCAGTCCATGGCCGTTTGCCCAATGGGGTTTGGACATAGTCGGTCCATTCCCTAAAGCTGCAGGGAACAGAAAATATCTCCTGGTCGGCACCAATTATTTTACGAAATGGGTCGAAGCTGAGCCTCTTGCCAATATCCGAGATGTGGATGTGCAAAAATTTGTGTGGAAGAATATTGTAACTCGCTTCGGAGTTCCGCATAACCTCGTTTCGAACAATGGCTTGCAGTTCGACAGTAACTCGTTTCGGACTTATTATGGCGAACTTGGCATCACAAACAGATACTCTACTCCCTCCTATCCCCAAGGTAATGGGTAAGCTGAAGTAGTCAATAAAGTCATAGTTAGCGGCTTAAAGAAGAGGTTGGATGACGCAAAGGGAAGGTGGGTTGAAGAGTTGCCACACGTGCTCTGGGCTTACAGAACCACACCTCGCAGGTCCACTGGGGAGACCCCTTTCTCAATGACTTACGGATTTAAAGCTGTCATTCCTTTAGAAGCTAACTTCCCAACTCTGAGAACCAGTTTTTTCTGCCCGGGCAACAATGGTGAACT
Organism: Quercus suber; assembly: GCF_002906115.3. Taxonomy (NCBI): domain Eukaryota; kingdom Viridiplantae; phylum Streptophyta; class Magnoliopsida; order Fagales; family Fagaceae; genus Quercus; species Quercus suber. The sequence goes on from NW_027070037.1 coordinate 167,639, forward strand.
TTTAGAAGCTGGATTGGATTTAATCGAAGAGAGGAGAGAAAACGCAATGGTCCGGCTGGCTCACTACCACCAAAAGCTTAGACAAGGCTACGACGCCAAGGTCAAGCTAAGACCCTTAGAACCCGGTGACTTGGTGCTCAGAAAAGTGGTCGGCACCACGAAAATCCCAGCCTGGGGAAAGTTAGGACCAAATTGGGAGGGGCCATATCGCATCACGTCGTGTGCAGGCATTGGAGCGTACTTTCTAGAGGACTTGGATAGTCATGTAATGCCCCGCCCCTGGAATGTAAATAACCTCAAGAGGTACTATTATTAATAAAGTTGTTATCGTGTCTATTTATAATAAGTTAACACTGTTTATTTGTTCTCTAAGTGTTTAAACTTAAATCTGATCATGCTTGTAGTCCTCAGACTAGATGATCTCAGATTAGTTAACACTGTTTATTTGTTTTAAGTGTTTAAACTTAAATCTGATCATGCCTGTAGTCCTCGGACCAGATGATCTCAGATTAGTTAACACTGTTTATTAGTTCTCTAAGTGTTTAAACTTAAATCTGATCATGCCTGTAGTCCTCGGACCAGATGATCTCAGATTAGTTAACACTGTTTATTTGTTCTCTAAGTGTTTAAACTTAAATCTGATCATGCCTGTAGTCCTCGGACCAGATGATCTCAGATTAGTTAACACTGTTTATTTGTTCTAAGTGTTTAAACTTAAATCTGATCATGCCTGTAGTCCTCGGACCAGATGATCTCAGATTAGTTAACACTGTTTATTTGTTCTAAGTGTTTAAACTTAAATTTGATCATGCCTGTAGTCCTCGGACCAGATGATCTCAGATTAGTTAATACTGTTTATTTGTTCTAAGTGTTTAAACTTAAATCTAATCATGTCTGTAGTCCTCGGACCAGATGATCTCAGATTAGTTAACACTGTTTATTTGTTTTAAGTGTTTAAACTTAAATCTGATCATGCCTGTAGTCCTCGGACCAGATGATCTCAGATTAGTTAACACTGTTTATTTGGTTAACATTACTTTCCGGCCTCTGTGAACGTTCCTAAGTGCATTTACAAAAGATTATATCCGTTGTTCTTTATATGCAGCATTAGACAGATTTGTTCTTTAATGTTAACGGTTATGAAAAGTCTTTTTCGGACGCAATATTGATTATATGAATTGTTTGCAAGGCAAAGTAATTGTGTTTCTTTATGACTATAACTACCAGGTGAAGTCACTTGTGACACGAGAAAATCATATTAAAACTGCGAACATCAGCATTCAAACAAAAACTGATCCATTAATAAAAATCGAAGTTTACAACTCTCTCAACTACAAAAAAAAGAAAATACATCTAAGTAGGGACTTCATGAGGAGGATCCGAGGGTAATTTCTCTTCTGCCAAAAATTCACCCTTGTCTTGCTGGGGCTCAGTGGAAGAGACCTGATCACCTGGCAGTGGAAGACCCTGGTTAGGCTCGAGGGTAACCGAGGGGTTTGGCTCAATCAAGGGCAGCTCAGATGCCTCTGGGAGTTGTGCAGGGGGGACATCATCATCTGGATACTGCCGAATATCTTCGCCATAAAAGATATTTTCTGGCTGTCTAAGATTTGAGTCGAGGGGCACTCCAGCAGCATCCAGTGCTTTGCCCCAAGTCAAGTCGCAGTAGTCCCGAGCAACTGCAGCAAATTGCTCGGTGAGACCTTTTTCCGTTGTCTCCACCCCCAACTGAAAGGACGCCCTCTTCTCAGCTTCAGTGGCCTCCTTAGCCAGCTGGGCGTCCTTCTGAGCTTCCTCGGCAGCCTTTTTAGCCTTCAGCAGCTCGGCATGAAGCGCCTTAGTGGTTTCCCTTTCTGCTGCCAGATTTTTTTGGGCTTCACTTAGCTGCCTGCGCTGAGACTCAGCCTGGGACTCAGCGTTCTTGAGACCAGCATCAAGGCTATCCCTTTCTTGGGCTACTCCTTTTAGCTGCTCCGAAAGCTTAGAGATCTCTCCCTTCAAGCTGTCCAAGGCTCTCTCTGCCTCGGACCTAGCTTGGGCCTCGGCCTGGGCTTCCACATGGGTCTTGCAATTCCATTCTTCAGCCACAAAGACCTGCTGGGTGATCTGAATCAGATGATAGTGTTAGTATACAACATAGAAAATCCACATTATAACCAAGGAATGGAATGGATATACTTACCATGGCCAAATCCCTCTTCAAAGACTTGAAGAGTTCATATTGGCTGAAACGCCTATATGAATCCATGTCTCGGGGCAGAAGTAGGGGTTGCTGCAGCGCCTCGGCTATCAGTCCAGCACGACCCCCATCATAGTTCCTAACCGAGGTCTCCCAGGGAAATGGGACGCCATCGAGCTCTAGCCGAGGGGACCATATGCGTTGTCCTCGGCGCACCTCGGCCAGTGGAGGCTCTTCTCTACTCTCCACCGAGGATGCCCTCTTTTGTCGGGGCTCTTTGACCACCTTCTGCTGCTTGTTTTTAGGTGGCAACCCCTTCTCCTTGTCTTCGGGCTCCATCGGCCTCTTTTTCTTTAGATCCGGTATAGGTTTGAGGGCCGGATCAGGAACCTGTGGAGCGGGAGGAGGGGGAGGCAAATTTGCTTCGGGGCGAGAAGTCCCCGTCCCTTTGACTTCAACTTTATTACTCCTTCTCTTTAGGAGTAGCCTCAGGTCAGACATCTCTTCCTCTGAAGAGTCTGTAGTCAGCAACAAAGGTGGTCGGACACAAGACTGTCTGTCAAGTTCCTCTCCGGAGTTCGAAGGAATTATTTGGACGCCCCCTTCGTCTTCCCCTTCAAATTTGAACCTGTCAATTTGTGCGTCCAAGGAGGCGGACGAAGAGCCGACCCTTTCTCTCACGGTCGGCTGAGCAAGGGGAACTTGCTGAACTGGTCGGACGAGCAGCGGAACACCTTGGGGATTAGGGTGTGGAACCGGTGCAAGGTCGTAGGGCGCTAGAAAATTCTTCCGAGCAACGTCTATCCTCTGCAACCTATAATCGCCCTCAGTAATTGCGTTCCCCGCTGGTTGGACGTCTGCTTTCTTGGGGGTGTAACCGAGTATAAGTGGAACGGACCTCAACTGTCCGTCTTCGCTGACGTATATCTCCGAGCGCAGCAGATAGTTGAGGGCAGGCACGTTGGTAAGGCTCAGCCGAGGAGCAGTATGTATCTTATCTGTAAAACAAACACACCTGATCAGATCAGAAATCAGATACAAGGATAGACAAAGGAGCAACTACTGAAAGAGAAAGCCCTAAGACTATGGTTAAAGACCCTGAGTCCGAGAAGGCACACCTGGCTCTCCTGGCTCGGTCGGGCAGTGTAGACCGTCGTGCCATGCGCTCGAGACGATCAGATAATCGTCTTTCATCCCCTTATTGGATTTAGGAAGGCAGGAGAATAGCCTCACGACATCGGAGCGGGATTTAAGGTAATAACCCCCCCCCATTTTTGGCCACAACACTCATACAGGTATACTAAGTCATGCCAAGTTAACCCTAAGCCTAACTGTTCATTTATGGCATCAAAGGCCCCTAAAATCTTAAGGGTGTTGGGCGCGCACTGATCGGGAGAGAGCCTATGGTTACGAAGATAGTTTAGGGTCACGGGACCCATAGGAAGGGTCATTCCCCCTTCAATGAAGGCGATCATAGGAATTATGACCTCTCCTTCTTGTCGGGTTAACAGTAGTCCCTCCGGGGGCCAATATCTCAGATTTACCCCATGTGGGATATGGTGGGTTTTCTTGAAATCCTCAATCAACGCCGGATTATCGACGAGATATTGGAATTTACCCATTTCTAAAAGACTGAACGAACAGTGAGGAAGATGGTGTTAATGAAAGGAAATGGCAGCCGAGAACGAAAGAAAGGTTTAGGAGGCACCGAAACTTACACTAGCACGAGTAAAGTGAATTCCCTAACTCAAAATGTAATTTGGGGTGGGATCCTGAAAGCAGAAAACGCAAAGATCCGAGTGGGCGTGAAGTGCTTTTGAAGAAGGGAACTCTCCGGAGGCTCTGAGAATGCTCTGAATATTATGAAAGTGTTTAAAGTAAGAAAAGTAACTGCCTACAGAGGTTTATATATGGGACAAATGGAGCGGTATCATTCATCTCGCTCGAATTACGAGGGTAAACCCTACCCGTCTGATCAATAATCCACCGTTGGATGCGAGGGACACAACCGCCTGAAGTAGTTGATGCGCTACTTTGGGAAGGAGAGATTTACAGCAATAATAATGAGGCGCGCGTCTCCACAATCTCATGCGTGTAAACAGGGGCATTCATGACTTTTTACTTCTGTTGGTTTCCTTTGTTTTAGTTTATTTTCATTTTTATCCACTCATTCCCGCGTACCAAATCAAAATCTTATTTTTTCTTCCCGTTTGCGTGGGAAAAAATAAAATTTTGAAGGGCTATTGTGGGGGATAAGAGGATCAGGCCCAAGTTAATGGGCCGAATACCCACGTGAGAACTGTTTCACATCCGAAGAGAAGGATGCGGAGAATGCAAGGCCCAGGGTGGAGTGGAATCCTCCTGGTAGAGGATCATCGCTGTCCGAGGAGGATATCTCCAGTCCGAGCAGGACATCTCCTGTCCGAGGAAGATGTTTTACTCTGATATGATATCGGAGACTAATTGGGTAGGGGAAAAGCCTGATTGACTGTCCGAGGACTCCACCTGATCAAGATAAACTCAAAGCATATTCAAGAACGATAAGGATGAGGAAATATCTGAGGGAAAGGCTGCTGCCACCGTATTCAATGCATTGCAACAGCTTTTCTGGCCGCATTTATGTGGATAAGACCTCTGAACAGTGCCTCCTAACCTACCGCCACTCACACAGAGATGAAAAGAAGCTGCCTGACGTGACAGGTACTTGAGCAAGTTCATGGATGAAGAGCACGTGGACGATGGAGATGAGGGTGAGAGTGACTATATAATAGAGGGAGAGGGTTTGAAACAAACCATGGAATGTATAAAAAACTGATCAATGAATAGTTGAAAGAGTGATAATCCTTTGTTATTAATCCCTTGCTAATTCTAGTTCTTTGACCCATACTCTACAAATTAATTGTCTTGAGGTTTACGTAAAGAATTTAGACCCTACAGAGAGTATCCTAAAAATTTTATCATGTGCAATGTGCAAAGTCCGTGACTAATTTATTGCAAAATTTATTACATAATCATAGAAACTGATATATCAATCCCTCTCTCTTTTCCCATAGTTTAATAGTTAAAATAATGGAGGAATGAAATTTAAATCCTAATTCTCTTTAAAAAAGAAAAGATAAAAGATAAAAGCCTCTTGACAATGCATTAATTTTTAAACAAAAAAAAAATTCAAAAATCATTTATTATTGTTTGGGCATTAGTCAAGTTCATTGTCAAGTTAACTAGTACAGATTATTTTTATAGTAAAACTGATAAAGTAATTTTAGCAATTTTTCAACATGTATACACGTTTAGTATATGGCAATTTTCAATAACTTATTTATTAAATGTTAGATAAAAAGATAAAAAGTTAGTTTATTTTCAAAAAATTTAATTTTAAGCTTTTTTTAATTAAAGCTGAGACAAAAAATACACAAAAAAGGGGAAAAAAAAGCTGATTACTTTTTCCCAAACACACAACAACCATATGAAAAAGCTTCAAAAACTTACCAAAGCTTGATCTGGCCCCTTTTGGTGTAGAAGCAGCCAATGCAGCAGCTGAAGCAGCAACATCAAAGGCAAGACGAGTCATCTCCACAGACCTATCAAAACCACCTTGAGGATTCTCCACTTTGATCCTAAAAGCAATCAAAGCATCCATTTGCTTGTTCAGCATAGCTGCTTCCTTCATCACCTCCTCCACTTTAGCCTTGTAAAACTTGTCCACTTTATTTAATTCATCATCAAGTCTCCTAAAGTAAACCAATTCATATTCACCACCTTCATCGGAGGACATGAGAAACGAAGTTTGATAACTTAGCGAGCCACCATGGTTCACAGAATTGACAAGAATGGCTTGGCTTTCAATGTCATCAGAAGCTGATGATGGGCTTGTGGGGTGGTTGTATCTTTGTGTTAAGCCACTAAAAGCTCTATAAAGTGTGAGCTTTCGTTTAAGGCCAGCTGGGGTTGCTGGTGGCTTGGTTCTTTGCTTGAAGCGTTGGATTTCTTTCAAAAGGGATTTTAGTTGATTGTAATCCATGTATGCTGTTTGCCATTCAGGCACCATTTGTGCTGTGAATTCCTTCCCAAATTTCATGTTTTTTTTAGCCTTTTATTGCAGCACCAAACAATAGTGAGCTATAGCTTTCTTAGGGAGTGAAAGAGAACACCTTTGATGTAAGTAATATCTCTCTCTCTTTCTCTCTCTCTGTGTATCTATTTATATACACACACATGTTGAGGACAATCCCTGTAGGCTGGATCTTATGTTTCTTCGTGGAAAATTCATGCAGTAAAATTCCTAATGAATAGCGAGCAGACATGTGGACACGAAAAGTTTGATGAGCTGTTGTACTCACAAGCTGTTTTTTCACCCTAATAAATGAAAACAGCTTTTTATTTACGAAGCCAACATGTACAGCAAAGCAACAATTAACAAGCAATGAAAGAACCTAATGTATTTATAAACAAGCAATGAATTTATAAACAAGCAATGAAAGAACCTAATGTATTTATAAACAAGCAATGTATTTAATTATAAACAAGCAACAATTCACAAGCAATGAAAACACTTTAATTTTCCTTTATTGGTGAGTGTAAAAATTAAAATAAATAAAAAATTTCCAAAGCCCTCATTGTATTTATAAACACAAAATTTCATAATGGGAAAATAAGATTTGTACATGATATTTTCAGTGTTGTGGACTGGATGTTAGGACAAGTGTGAGCTTAAACTTCTCCTTAATAAATAAGGATGAATATGTGAAATTTTAAAAATTTTAAATGAAAAGCAGAGTGAAGAATTGAACTCAAAACCTATTTTCTCTAATAATATGATGAATTATACTCCCTTCGTCCCAATTTTTTTGTCCTGTTTGAAAAGTCAAACTTTTTAAGGAAATATCATTTATTGTCTTATCTACCTTTTAAAAATGTATTAGTTTCCAAAATTACTCTTAAAAAAAATCATTAAAAAATTGAGTTATTAAATTAATAGGAATATAATAGAAACATTAGTAAATTAATGACTTTTTTTTTTAGAAACATGACAATATTTTGGGACATCTCAAAATGGAATAGATAACAAAAAAAAGGGGACGGAGGAAGTATTTAATTACCTAACCATAATTCTAACAAAACCACAATTTAAGATTTTCCTTTTTCCATTACTCATGTGTTTGAGAATAGATTATCTGCATAGTGTTTATTAAAATATATAATTTTTAGTGAATTATATTTTAAATGTGCAATAGCTGGCTTATTTTAACATATGTTTAAAAAAAATTAAAAATTGGAATATCTGAAAAAAAGAGCAAAAAAAAAAGGGTAAAATATCATTTTCGTTCCTAAACTATCACAAAAGTTTGTTTTTCATCCCTAAACTTTCAAAAGTTCTATTTTCGTCCCTAAACTATCACAAAAGTTCGTTTTTCGTCCCTAAACTTTTAAAAGTTCTATTTTCGTCCCTAAACTTTTCCAAACGTATTGATTTTCGTCCCTCCCACATCAGCACTTTGTCAAGCCACGTCAGCACTCCGTCAGAACTTTTGAAAATTTAGAGACAAAAATAGAACTTTTGAAAGTTTAAGGACAAAAAACAAACTTTTGTGATAGTTTAGGGACGAAAATAATATTTTACCAAAAAAAAAAATCAGATAAGCCCAAGCAAGAGTCAAACACAGTCTATTTCTTTTACACACGTTAGTCAATTCCCTCCTATCATTTTACTTTACTATGTCCACGGTTTGTCTGCTAGTGAGTGGTGTCCAAGTCTGGTACTCGTTACCTACCAGCTTTTCTTGTACGGAGTTTAATCGAGACTTGTTTTCGTGGTCAATTTCAATGGACAATTGGGCTATTTTAACGTATCCAATCAAGTGAATTTCTCTTATCATTAATAAGACCTAAGAAAATTGGACCTAATTTGAAAATTCAACCTATATCTGAACTCTGAAGGAAAAAAAAAAAAAAAAACCAATATGAATTTGAAATTTTTGGCTTAGTGTAAAAATAGGGTTGACCTATGACTTGATACATTTTTAAAAAAAATAATTAAAATTCAGCCTTGAAATATCATTAAATTTATTTATGAAGAAGAAAGTGAACATTTTAAAAAAAATTTGGTAAATGATTTCACAAATAGCATGCTCCCAATGTAAAAGGGAGCATCAAAAAGAAGATGCCCACTATTATTGTTGATGATGTCCTTTTGAGTTATTGTTAATATATCATGGGATGTAACCTATAAAAGTTAATTTGATTTAGAATTGACACGTTCTTTCACAAAAATGTGTTTTAGGCTACGTTTGTTTCAACAAAATTTGATTTCTGAAAATAAATGAATAAAAAAAAAATACTGCATTTGCTGGTGTTAATTTGGAGCAACTGGAATTATTGGTCAATTGGAAATTGTTTTTTGATATGTTTACAGTAAAATAAAAGGACTTCTAGCAGAAAATATTTTACACTTTCATTTGCGGTTCTTTCATTTTCCGCCCTATCCAAACTCATCAACCGAACATCTACCCCTCCCCCACCCCCACTATTGACCACCTAACAACACACACCCCCCCCCCCCCCCCAACGTCCTCAATTGCCAACCATTGCTGCCTGCCATTGATCTCTATTTTTTTAAATCTAAATTTCATTTTTTATTATTATGTATATGCTTGGGAGATGAGAAAATGTGGAAAAGTAGTAGAAAATATGTTTTTGATAGCATTTTCAAGAACGCAAAAAACACGTGAAAATATTTTCTGGAGTATTTCAAGAACTCAACAAAACATTTAAAATATTTTCTTTTTCAAAAGATATTTTCACCTATCAAACCAAACACAGCCTTAATTTAATATCTTGAAATTATGTGACTTTTCCAGGCTTCTATCTATTGATATGTTGATGAAATGCTTTGGAAATGAATATCAAACTAATATTTCAACAAGGCTCATACTCATCTAGAAAAAAATATCCATGAACCAGTGTCAGCAAAATTGTAACGAGAAATAAACAAATTTATAGCCCATTGTTTTAACTTTCATAGAATTCAATTGCAACACAAAATTCAAGAATGAGATTTCATAAATTCTAACAGGAAAGTGCATGCGTTATAATTATAAGTTGTAACTACATACAAACAAAATTGTCTAACATAAATCAATTGGGACAAGTATAATTTTGTTTAGTAATACTAGAATTTGTCTTATTTTAGTACTATAGAACAAGTTGATTAATTTGTTGATTTGAGGCTCTGAGTTCGTTTTTTAAATGTGTGAATTTAAATTAATACATATTACATCAAGTAGTTTACTTACGATGTGGCAAATACATGTTTTTCTTTTATATATATATCATGTGAAAAAAATAAATAAGGGCACACCCTAACCAACCCGTTTGGACCCATTAAAGATTACCTGTAGTGTAGTTTTGCCTTTTTACCTGACTAGGTTCAATGTTGTTTGATTGTGTCATAGTTCATGAAGGGAGGAATGCATTGATAGTAGTGTAGAAGAACCTTAGAAACTAAAGAAAATTTTTTGTTGCAACTTGTTTTATGAGGTCAAGTAAATTCTAATAATTATGGGTTCTATATAAGATTAATAAAAATGATATATCTACAATATTTTTATAACAAATCTTAAGTAGCAGGTTGTTACTAGTTGTTATTATTGGGGCAAAAAAGTAATCGAGACTGTTATGGTCAAGGACTACCTTCACAAAAATATTAAAGCACACAATTTGTGGACAAGTGCGCCGAGATCACCACCGCGTTGACCAGGTGCATGGAAGCTCACACCGATTACTATGAGCCGATAATTCGAGCCGAGAAGAAGGCCAAGGAAGAAGTCATCAAAGAATTGGAGAACGAGAAAGAGAAAGTAGAAGTTGCTTCTAATTGATATAATTTGATGATGTTAGTTTGCTTTTTGATTCTGTTTTAGAACTCAAAATTTAGTAGTTTTTTTTTTTTTTTTTTTTTTTGCTGCTATTTTGTGCAGTATGAGCCGCGGTGATAAAAGTATAAAAGACATGATTTTTCGGAGTTTTTTGTTCAGGATATGGAGGCCTGGTTAGAGGCAATTAAGGAAATCTTGATAAATGGGAAGTGTTTTTTTAGCCAACTTTTTTTCTTTGTTGATTATGTTCTTATGTTGGCATTTACAAATTTATGATTTTTCGGGTGTTGGTAATGGTCGGATTTTTATAATGTTGAGAAGGCGAAAGAGAAAGAAACCGTGTCTAATTGATAATTTGATTAGTGTAGTTGCCTTTTTTATTCTGTTTTAGAACTCAAAAGACATGATTTGAGGCAATTAAGGAAGTCCTGATAAATGGAAGTGTTTTTAGTTAACTTCACTTTGTTGATTATGTTTCTCATTATATTTGTATTTTCGAGTAGATAATGAAAACGGTGTTACTATTAGGTTTTGTTGGGTAAGTACATTTTGGTGAATCAATTTCCATGGGAGCAAAACTTTAAGTACAGTTCCTTAAATAACACCTTTTGTGTTGCATTGGTCTTGGTTGAATTTAATTGATGGTTATTTATTTATTTATTTTACTATAATTTAATTGTTACAACAAGTTGGGGAGCGGGATTCAAACCTTGTTATCCTCGTAAAGAAGACCAGGCAACACTATTGAGGTACACACCTAAGGAATCGTAAAAGTTTTCCCTTTCCATGGCTTGTCCATAAATTTCCCTATTCTGTGCTTAGACACGCTTCAAATGTTTGTTACTTGATGCCCTTCTAATGTTCGTTGGCATGTTGTTGTGCAATTGCTTGATTTGCTGTTAGTTGTTTAGATGTTTAGTACTTTAACCATGCTCATACGGTGTCTAATTCTTTCCGTGAGTGCAGACTTATCCTACTTGTTAGTGGAGACTATTTTGTATTTTAGTGTGTTGGAACCTTTTTTGATCCTTCCCTTTATGTGGGAGTTGTGTGTCCATTGTACCATTTCAGTTCAGCATGCTTGTTCACAACTTCTAAGTCAATATGTGTTAACAATGGGTGTAAGATCAATATCTTTGCTTGATTTGGACATTTATTTTGTATTTTTAACACACTTCACCTGTTTCTGGATGCTTTTTATCGTGTCTATGCAGACATGTTTGTTTAGGCAACTTGGTTGAATATTATATTTTCGCTTAGTAGAGATTAGTATTTTCACCACGCCCGTATGGCTAATGCTTTCCATGTGAATCCTCAACCTGAACAAATTCCTGGTCTTTTGCTATAGATTAGGGTTCCTTGCATTGCTTCAATTTTATTTGTTTGCTTCAAATTGGTTATTTGACCTGTGTTAACAATGGGGTATAATCAATATTTTCTTCAGTAATGCTGTATTTTGTTTCATATAAATTTGCTATTGATTTTCAAAGTTCGATAAGTTGATGTCCTCATTTCCTGCCACTTCCTGTTCCTGCATCTTGTTTTACTGATGCTGTCCAGCGTACTGTTCTAGATTCATCTAGATTACAATTGTAAGATAGATTTTTCAGTCTGTTCCAAATTTTTCAGGTTTTATCAGTACATTTTTTTTTAATGAAAAAAATTCCCCCTTCTGAGATTCTCGTTTTTAGGTTGAAATTAAGCTTGCATATTTGATGCATGCTGTGTGCAGCACAGACTGACAGATTGTGCTCATGAGGTTTTCTTTTCTATGAAAAGTTGAAAATGAAATTATATAAAGGTTATTCTACTGGTCAACTGCAAATTTCTTAGATATTCAGGAAATTGGACTGTGCATTAGTGCTTTTTTATGTTTTCTTTGCATGGATCATGATCTCCAAATTAATGTTATCTGGTAAATTTGGATTGATGCTTTTGTTGATTGTGATGATGAGGAAGTGCTTATGTAATTGTCTAGTTATGCATTTTAACATGGTTTTTTCTTCAAAAAGCTTGGCCATTGGGATTTAAAAATGATCTGCCAAGCACCTTTTCCTACCTGGGTTGGGATCCTATTTGCTAGTACAAAGGCAGGAATTTTTTTTAGTGTTCTACTATACTTCCATATGGCTGTTTCAATTTATCGAACTTTGTGTTCGGTGAGGGGTTCTTTCATGCTTTACGTGTCCTGTTTCAAAGGTTTTGCAAATCAGTAACTGTTGTGTAGATGGATGTTATGATTCGAAGAGAATGCAAGAAAATTCATAAAATACCTTGATTTATGGTGAGAGCAAAATCAACTTGAGGGTTCAAGTGATAGAACAGTGGTAATGTGGTTTGAACCCCACCTATGAAAAAGGACAGTGCAATCAGACTTATTTGGAAGATCATGACTAAGTTTTGCTTGACCAGAGATTAGTGCCTTATGTTTAATGTGTCCAAATGTTGGCAAACTTGACCTTGGGGAGTTGATCCAACTGCTGTTCAAGATGAACTATGTGGGAAGACTCTTTTTTATTGGGAGGGGATGGGAACAGTTCTCTTCAAATTACAAAGGACAGCCCATTTATCAATAGAGTGAGTAGGACATTGTTTTCCCCTTTAGTACAAGTAACAGGGTAACATACCAACAATAGTGTGAATAGCAACTTTCAGGCAAGCTCATGCTTGACAATATACTGCTTCACAATGACTGTGAGGCCCTAGTGGAAGATTTTGGCACGGCGAAGCCCATGGATAATGGGAATTCACCTATTACAACATCCCCATAGTCATTGTCAAGCACTATGTTGTCAGGCTTTGGTCAATGCGAGTGATGGGGTTGGTTTGGGCTGTATTTGATTGGACCATGTATTTGGGCCATGAGGTTTAAGTTTGGGTAGTAAGCTTGGGCCTTGGTTTGATTGGGCAGCATTTTTGGGGTTTTTTTGGGTGATGTTTGTTCAGCTGGGTTCTGGTTGGGTGAGTTTGGAGGGGACTGTGTGAGGACTAAGGAGGTAGTCTTTACATTTTGATAGCAGTCAATTTGGTCATTACTATTTTCAATTTATAGTTAGTTTCTGTTGGTGAGTTGACAGTAGGGGCCAAATTGACTACAAGTTGAAAATAACATGGACCAATGATTCCGACCAAAATGTATAAACCAAATTGACAATAACTTCAAAATATTAGGTACAAAATGATATTTTGGCCTTAAATTTAGTTGGAATTATCATTCCCTCATTTACTTTACCTAAGTAGTCTTGCCTAATAAATGAAGGATCTGTTTTTTCCCCTAATAAATAAAGACAGCTTTTTATTCATGAAGCCAACATGTTCTCTCCGCTCTTCTTCTCCACTTTTAACTTGTCATTTGTCAAAAACAAGCAAAAGCAACAATGAACAAGCAAAGAAAGAACTTAAATTGCACCATGCTCATACAGTCTACAAATATAAGAACATGACTATGAATTTTTGTTCTCGTTTTCACTTTAAAGTTCCCATCATCTGCAAGTCATGGTGAAAGTGAAACACTTTAATTTTTCTTTATTGGTGAGTGTTAAAAATAAAATAAAAATTACCAAAGCCCTCACTGTATTTGTAAACACAAAATTTCAAGTTTTATGAGCTAGTTTGGATGAGACGTGCTGTGTGAGGAGGTGGCTTGTAATGAATTATGAATATAATTGTCTTGTTTACATATATATCAGAAATTAATTTGGCACCATGTGTGGCATTGAAGGAAATGCAAGGTTTCAGAATGGGAGAATAAGAACTGAACTTAGATATAATCAATTTTGTGGATTAAGATATTAGGAAATTGTGAATTATATGACAACTATAATTCTAACACTTCTCATCACGTGTAAGATTAAACTCTCCTTTAATAAATGGAGTTGAATGTGGAATTTTTAAAATTATAAATGAGAATGATTGAACTCAAAACCTATTTTCTTTGATACCATGATAAGTTATATTTAATCAGTTAACCACAATTCTAATAAAACCACATTATAAGATTCTTTTGGTTCTTTTTTTTTTTTTTTTCATTATTCGTGTATTTGGGAATAGATTATTTGCATAGTATTTATTAAAAGATATAATTTTTATTTTTTAGTAACTTTTATATTAAATTTGTGACAAAAAGCTAAAATTTTGCTTATTTTAACATTTTTTTAAAAATAAAAATTAGATTATTGGAATAAAAATTGAAAAAAAAAAATCAAATAAGCAAGAGTGAAACACTCTTCTTTAAAAATGTAGATCTGACACTCGATGGATCCAAACCAGTAGATCTGACACTCATTTCAAGTCGGTTGCAAGTTATGATTTTCCCTACCCGAAGTGGTCGGATCAAGTCCAAGTCAGGCACAAACTCGACCCAGATCGACTTGTGGACAGCCATAGTGTGTTGAGGGAAGCATGCATTGATAGTAGTGTAGAACAACCTTAATAACAAAAGCAAAATTTTTGTTACAACTTGTTTTATAAGGTCTGATAAACTCCAATAATTATGCGTTCTTGTAATGAAAGATTAAAATCTATTATTATTCAAGAAAAAAATAACAGAAAAATTGAGTTTATCAACATAAATACATCATGTGAGACTGTCATGGTCATGGATTGCCTTCAAAAAGAAATTAATGCGCCTCCATCTCAATTGTCAACATCTCCCATGAAAAAAAAATCCGTTGTAGTATCTAGAATAATTTGAACTTTCCTCATTTTCCTTAAGTCTTATATATAATATATTACTCCTATTTATGTAGAAAGTTGAAACAACCTATTCATCTTTATATTCATCTTCATCATAGTTGAAGGGTAGTGGCACAGTCTTGAAAGCTCGGTACTTGCCAACATTGTTCAAATGTTCATTCTCCAATCTGAGCAATTGCGCATAAAAATTTAGGTTTATCACAAATATTAAAGAAGTTTTTGTACCAAAATGACTTATTAAAATCTTTGTTACCTAAATAAATTCCATATGCCACGACAAATGATCTCGAGGCCAGCTACAATGGCTTTTAAGGAATTTTTATGTAAGAAAGACACTTGGAAACCCAATACAGTTTGCATCCATGCAAACCTCATGTTAGGACATATATGTTTTAACTTGTTTAAGAACATATGTCACTTAGTTATGTAAATTGGCTAATCCTTTGACAAAACGCACTCTGCTTGTAATTGGGTAGTTCTAGGTGTTTTTAATACTTCAAGAAACAATGTTTCAAGGTCAAGTGTTGAAGTCATCAAGTCTGTCCAAGAAAAAGCAAGCTGAAGTGCAAAGTTTTTAAATCTCGACACCTCTCGATAGCTACCTCGACACCTGCTATCTGTCGAGAATTAAAAATTCATTATTCCAATCTGGTTTTCTTGGGATCCGTGAATATGTTTTTGGGCTTTCTTTTCTTCTAACCCTAAACATATAAAAGGATTATTTTAAGAGCCGTTTTGGTAGACACAAGTTGTATTATCATTGAACAATCTCTATTTATGCAAATTGTGCTCTACAGACAAGGTTCTTGACCTAGTTCATCTTCCATCAAGAAGTTGCTGTGTATTTGCACCGTAGGGTTTTGTAACCAAGCATCTTCCTGCTATTCATCACGTGGATGAACTGAAGAACTTTGCAGCCAACCATTCTTCCTCAAGTTGGTGTTCTGAAGTCGCATACTTAGATCCGCGCATTGGTTAGTCACGTACTTGGGAGTCGTGCATCAAAGGTGGAGACTGTCACTACAGATCAAGTCTAATTGGGTATTGGGATAAGCGTTCAACTGTAGGTTGGTAAGGTACTTGGGATTCCTTTCTTGTAACCGCTTGATTTGATAATAGTGGAGTTTCGGGAGTGGTGACCTGAAAATCACCCGGTGAGGTTTTTGCCATTAGGGTTTTCCCCATTCGTAAACAAATCACCGTGTCATTTATTTTTTCCGCTGCATATTTAGTATTTGGTAATTTGTTTGTGCTTCCACGTATTTGCATGTTAAATTGATTAATTAATAACTTGGCTAATTAATTAATTAATTAGGGTTAATCACAAGGGGTTATTCAGATTGTGACCAAACAAGTGGTATCAGAGCAGGCACACTCTGATTAGGGTTTAATCTTTGTTGTGTTGATCCATTGACCCCTGTTTGTCATGGATAGAGGACAATCTTTAATCATGCCTCATTTATTTGATGGCACTAACTATGCATACTGGAAAGTACGCATGAGAACTTTCTTGCAGTCTTTAGATGAAAAAGTGTAGCAAGCTATAGAGATTGGCTGGACTAAGCCAACAGAACAACCGGCCGAGTGGGATGATGCTAAGATCAAGGCGGCCAACTTCAACAGCAGAGCGCTGAATGCCCTTTTTAGCGCAGTCACCAATGAGGAGTTCAAGAAGATATCCTCAACTGAAACTGCTAAGGAGGCTAAATGGCCTCCAAAATTTTAAATAATTACTAAATAAAATTTATATATATATATATATATAACCTCATCCCCATTAAATTTATTATATATAATTACATTTTAAATATGTAATTTTTAATTTTTTCTAAAAATCTTTTTAAAAAAATTATATTTAAGAGTTACAATCCCATTAAAGATGAGAGTTGCAACTTGCATATACAAGATGAACACTTAGACTTTTTTTTTTTTGGAGAGAAAATGAACACGTAGACATAGTTATTCTAACAGTTATCTCAAAAATTAAAGACAGCAATAAAGACTTTTTTTAAATTCCCTCATAAAATGTTTGTTGATTAAAGATTAGATCATTGTCAAAAAAATAAAATAAAATAAAATAAAAAATAAGAAGAAGAAGAAGATAAGTTGAAGTTACTTTAAGTCTTTTTGTTAATCTTTTCTCATGTTTGTTGAAATTTAATAAGTATATATATGTTCATTTGAAGTATGCATGTGAGTTATGTTAGGACATATGCAATGATAGAAACATATGTCATTATTTTATGTAATTGGTTAATCTTTTGACAAAATGCACTTTACTTATAATTGGGTAAATCGAAGATGTGTTTAATGCTTCAAGAAACAAGATTTCAAGTTCAAGTGTTAAAGCCATGCAAGTCTGTCCAAGAAGTCAGAAAGTGTAGGATTTTAAAGCTCGACAGGTAGCATCTATCGAAGTTTAAAAGCTGCTAAAGCCGGTGGCTCGACAGCTAGCTCTATAGATGGCTATCTATCGAGTTTATGAAGTTCAGTTTTTCAAGCTGATTTTCATCCAACCCTTGAATGTATTTTTGGGGTTTCTTTTCTCACAACCCTAAACATATATAAGGATTATTTTAAGGACTGAAAAAAGTGACAACAGTTGCACAAGAGCACAATTCCACAAGTGTGAAAAAGAATGTGACCGAAAACCTAGTTTGCCCTAATTCTTGAAGAAGCTGCTGTGTTTGTACACCATAGGGTTTTGTGACAAAGCAACTTCATGATCTTCATCATGTGATGAACAGAAAAACTTTGCAACCAACATCCTTCTCTAGTTAGTGATCAAGTTGCGTACTAAAATCCGCACAATTAGTTAGTCACGTACTGGGAGCCATGCATTGAAAAGAGAGATTGTCATTACAGAACAAGTCCAATTGAGTATTGGGGTAAGGGTTCAACTGTAGGTTGATATAAGGTACTGCGATTCCTTTATTTGTAACCGTTTATTTTGATAATAGTGGCTTCTCGGGAGTGGTGATCTTAAAATCACCCAATGTGGTTTTGCTTTGTAGGTTTTCCCTATTTGTAAACAAATCACTATGTCAATTTATTTTTCACTGCATACTTTAGTTAATTGATGATTTGTTTGTGATACCACGTACAATTGCATGTTAATTTGATTAATTAATAAACTTGACTAATTAATTAATTTATTCATCACAATGGGTCAATACGTTTTTAACCTATCAAGTGGTATCAGAGCAGGCACACTCTAATTAGGGATAATCTTTGTTGTGTGATCCATTGACCCCTGTTTGTCATGGATAAAAGACAGTTTCTTATTATACTTCCTTTATTTGATGGCACTAACTATGCATACTAGAAAGTACGCATGAGAGTTTTCTTTCAGTCTCTAGATAAGAAAGTGTGGCAAGCTGTGGAGATAGGCTGGACTAAGCCTACGAAAGCGCCAGCCGATTGGGATGAATTGAATGCTCTTTGTGCTAAATTTTGGTGGGGACAAGTGGGGAATGAAAGAAAGATCCATTGGTAGGGACAAAGCTCACTAAAGTTTGTTGCTCAAGCTATCCCAACTTTCATTTCCCACTTGTCCCCACCAAAATTTAGCACAAAGAGCATTCAATTCATCACACAATTTCACAAGCAGC
Source organism: Quercus suber (assembly GCF_002906115.3). NCBI lineage: Eukaryota > Viridiplantae > Streptophyta > Magnoliopsida > Fagales > Fagaceae > Quercus > Quercus suber. The sequence goes on from NW_027070037.1 coordinate 185,998, forward strand.
TGGAACACACCCATGGTATAAGTCGGGATAGTTTGAGCAACAGCCTTGATGAGTACTTCTTTTCCGACTTTTGACAACAAGCATCCTTTCTAACCCTGCGATTTCTTCCAAACCCTATCCTTCAAATAGGAAAAAGTCTAATACTTCGCCCTTCCTACTAGGGTAGGTAACCCTAAATATGTTTCAAATCGCTCCACCACCTTCACTTCAAGTACAGAAACAATCTTAGCTTTATGATTAGCTTGAGTATTGCTGCTAAAAAATACCAAAGATTTTTCTATATTAATACATTGGCTTGATGCATTAGCATATGTTCTCAGAACCTCATTAATTACCTCAACTTCCCCAATAGTAGCTCAGTAAAAAGAAGAGAGTCATCTGCAAACATTAAATTTGTAACAAATGGTGCCCTACTGTAAATAGAGACCCCTTTAATACGACCTTCCATTTCAACCCAAAGAAGCAGTGAATTGAACCCCTTTGCACACAATAAAAATAAGTATGGTGAAAGAGGATCACCTTGACGGATTCCCCTCGAATGTGTGATGTTCCCAAAGGGCTTCCCATTAATCAAAACAGAGAAAGAGGGAGTAGTCACACATCCCATTACCCAATTGATCCATACTGCTAGGAACCCCAACTTGGCCATAATACCCTTCAAGAATGGCCACTCCACCCTATCATACGCCTTACTGATATTATGCTTCAAAGTAAGAGAGCCTTTTTTTGTCTTTCTTCCTAGAGTGCATAGTGTGTAGTAACCCATATGCCACCAACACACTATCAGTTATGAGCCTGTATGAAACAAAAGCACTCTGAGTAGTTGAGATGACACTTGGGAGGATTTGCTTCAACCTGTTAGCCAATACCTTTGAAATAATTTTGTAAATGACATTACATAGGCTAATAGGTCAAAAATCAAACACTTTTCAGGTTGCTTTACTTTAGGGATCAATACGATATTAGTATTGTTAATATCAGGTGCCATAAAAACCCAAATGCAAATAATCCATAACAGCAACAATAACATTGTTTAAATACATTGTTATATTGAATTTAATTGTCCTTAAAAAAAATTACATCGTTTGTGTCTTATTGGTCAATATAATCATATGTTTAAATTTTAATTGGATTATTATCTTCTAATATGCTGTACCTAACTAGTCTCTGCCAATAAATAAACAAGCTGTTTTTTCACCCTAATAAATGAAAACAGCTTTTTATTTACGAAGCAAACATATATATATGTTCTCTCCCTTCTTCTTCTCCACTTGTGACTTGTTATTGTCAAAACAAGCAAAGCAACAATTAACAAGCAATGAAAGAACTTAAATTGCACCATGCTCGTACAGTGTCAGAAAATATAAGAACATGACTAAGAATCTTTGTACCCGTTTTCACTTTAAAGTTTCCATCATCAGCAAGTCGTGGTAAAACACTTTAATTTTCCTTTATTGGTGAGTGTAAAAATTCGAATAAATAAAAAATTTCCAAAGCCTTCAATGTATTTATAAACACAAAATTTCATAATGGGAAAATAAGATTTGTAGACGATATTTTCAACATTGTGGACTGGATGTTAGGACAAGCGCTAGCTTAAACTCTTCCTTAATAAATAAGGATGAATGTGTGAAATTTTAAATGAGAAGCAGAGTGAAGAATTGAACTCCAAACCCGTTTTATCTGATAATATGATAAACTGTATTTAATTACCTAATTATAATTCTAACAAAACCACAATTTAAGATTCTTTGTTTTTTCCGTTACTCATGTGTTTGAGAATAGATTATCAGCTGTTTATCAAAATATATACTTTTTAGTAAAGTTTATGCTAAATGTGCAATACAAGGCTAAAAGCTGTCTTATTTTAACATATGTTTAAAAAAAAATTAAAATTAGAATATCCGAAAAAAAAAATAAAAATAAAAAAAAGAGCCAAAAAGCAACAATCAAATAAGCCCAAGCAATCTACTTCAACGAAGATGTTGTCCGCTAATGTCCAAGTGCAGTTTTAGTGACCAAGCTTTTCTTTTACACACGTTAGTCAATTCCCTCCTATCATTTTACTTTACTATGTCCACGGTTTGTCTGCTAGTGAGTGGTGTCCAAAGTCTGGTACTCGTTACCTACCAACTTTTCTTGTACGGAGTTTAACCGAGACTTGTTTTCTTGGTCAGTTTCAATGGACATGTTGGATTATTCTAACGTATCCAATCAAGTGAATTTCTTTTATCATTAATTAGACTTAACAAAACTGGACCTAATTTGAAAATTCAACCTATATCTCAAGGAAAAAGAAAATACCCAATATGAATTTGAAATTTTTGGCTTTGTGAAAAAATAGGGTCGACCTATGACTTGATACATTTTTTTAAAAAATAATTAAAATTCAGCCTTGAAATATTATTAAATTTATTTATGAAGAAGAAAGTGAACATAAAAAAAAATAAAAAAAATAATAAAAAAAAAAAAATGGTAAATGATTTCACAAATAGCTTGCTTCCAATGTAAAAGGGCGCATCAAAAAGAAGATGCCCACTATTATTGTTGATGATGTACTTTTGAGTTATTGTAAATATATCATGGTATGTAACCTATAAAAGTTTGATTTAGAATTGACACATTCTTTCACAAAAATGTGTTTTAGGCCATGTTTGTTTCAACAAAATTTGATTTTCTGAAAATAGATGAATAAAAAAAATTAAAGAAAAATACTGCATTTGCAGATGTTAATTTGGAGCAACTGGAATTATTGGTCAATTGGAAATTTTTTCTGATATGTTTACAGTAAAATAAAAGGACTTCTAGCAAAAAATATTTTACACTTTCATTTGCAGTCCTTTCATTTTCTGCCCCCATCCAAAACTCATCAACCGAACCTCTACCCCTCCCCCACTCCCACTGTTGACCACCTAACCACCACCCCCACTAACGTCCTCAATTGCCAACCATTGCTGCCTACCATTGATCTATTTTTTTAAATCTAAATTTCTTTTTTTATTTTTCTACATATGCTTGGGAGATGAGAAAATGTGGAAAAGTAGTAGAAAATATGTTTTCGATAGCATTTTCAGGAACGCAAAAAAACACTTGAAAATATTTTCCAGAGTATTTCAAGAACGCAACAAAACATTTAAAATATTTTCTTTTTCAAAAGATATTTTCACCCATCGAACCAAACACAACCTTAATTGCATATCTTCAAATTATGTGAGATTTCCAGGTTTCTATCTATTGATATGATGATGAAATGCTTTGGAAACTAATATTTCATCAAGGCTCATACTCATCTAGATAAAGAATATCCATGAACCAGTGTCAGCAAAATTGTAACGAGAAATAAACAACTTTATAGCCCATTGTTTTAACTTTCATAGAATTCAATGGCAAAACAAAATTCAAGAATGAGATTTCATAAATTCTAACAGTAAAGTGCATGCATTATAATTGTAAGTTGTAACCACATACAAACAAAATTGTCTAACATAAATCAATTGGGACAAGTATAATTTTGTTTAGCAATACTAGAATTTGTCTTATTTTAGTACTATAGAATAAGTTGATTTATTGATTTGAGGCTGAGTTTTTTTTTTTTTTAAATGTGTGAATTTAAATTAATGCATATTACATGTTTTATTTTATATATATATATATATATATACACATCATGTGAAAAAATAAATAAAAATTGGGTAGTTCTAGGTGTTTTTAATACTTCAAGAAACAATGTTTCAAGGTCAAGTGTTGAAGTCATCAAGTCTGTCCAAGAAAAAGCAAGCTGAAGTGCAAAGTTTTTAAAGCTCGACACCTCTCGATAGCTACCTCGACACCTGCTATCTGTCGAGAATTAAAAATTCAGAATTCCAATCTGATTTTCTTGGGATCCGTGAATATGTTTTTGGGCTTTCTTTTCTTCTAACCCTAAACATATAAAAGGATTATTTTAAGAGCCGTTTTGGTAGACACAAGTTGTATTATCACTGAGCAATCTCTGTTTATGCAAATTGTGCTCTACAGACAAGGTTCTTGACCTAGTTCATCTTCCATCAAGAAGTTGCTGTGTATTTGCACCGTAGGGTTTTGTAACCAAGCATCTTCCTGTTATTCATCACGTGGATGAACTGAAGAACTTTGCAGCCAACCATTCTTCCTCAAGTTGGTGTTCTGAAGTCGCATACTTGGATCCGCGCATTGGTTAGTCACGTACTTGGGAGTCGTGCATCAAAGGTGGAGACTGTCACTACAGATCAAGTCCAATTGGGTATTGGGGTAATGGTTCAACTGTAGGTTGGTAAGGTACTTGGGATTCCTTTCTTGTAACCGCTTGATTTGATAATAGTGGAGTTTCGGGAGTGGTGACCTGAAAATCACCCGGTGGGGTTTTTGCCATTAGGGTTTTCCCCATTCGTAAACAAATCACCGTGTCATTTTTTTTTTCTGCTGCATATTTAGTATTTGGTGATTTGTTTGTGCTTCCACGTATTTGCATGTTAAATTGATTAATTAATAACTTGGCTAATTAATTAATTAATTAGGGTTAATCACAATGGGTCATTCAGATTGTGACCTAACACCTCAACAACACATTCAACACCTGCATGGTCATGAAGTTAAAATTAGTAGTGTTACTGTGTTAGATGTTGATAAAAGCTAAGAAGCCTGCACATGGAGTCATGGACACTGACACAGACATGAGACAGATGGGGTTGAGATAGTTTATGATTAACATAGATATTTGAGCATATTTATGTTTATTTTAAGTTTTTAAAATAAATTATATCTATCAAAAGCTATGTAGATGCTACAGTTATTTTTTCTCTTACCATTGCTCCAAAATATACACTTTTGTGAGGGACTAAGAGCTTGTCTCTCAACCAGAGGTTCTTAGATCGACGTTGAAGAAGCCCCCAATCTACAACAAGGTCCCAGTATGTAGCAACAATTGCTGCAATGGCTCAGAAAATCCCGGCTAATGTTTTCCAACCCATTCCCTTATCAAGATCATAAGCAGTCCTCAAGATAACAGCCACAATAGTCAGAAAATATTTAATGCCATTATATCCTTGCATAGGATCTCTCTCTTCATATAGGCGCCTGAGGCACTGAAAAAACAAATGAAAGAAAATTAAGTATGTCCATCAAGCAATTATCATTCAATTTGTGGTAGCAGATGAAGAAGAGCAAACAAAAGGAAATTAAGTACGCCCACAAAAAGTTTTCATAAATTTTTTCACAACTTTCTTAGATGTTGAGTTATAATCGGTGTAACATCATTTTTACATTACTTCACCAATGAAACCACTTTTACATACACCAATTCCAATATGATACCATTACAGTTGTGAATTTTTTTGTCCCTAAACTTATAAGAAGAAGAAATGTTAAGGTTCGTACCTGAAGGAGTCGAGACCAGTATGGAATTACAGCAACAATGAAATAGAAAGTTTTGTATACATCGTCGCAAGTGTGATGTCTGTGCTTGAAGTCTCCCCAACCATAGTAGCAAATGTAGAACTCAAAACTTCTCAAGGCTTCCACCTGCAACAGATGTAAGAATAAAATGATCAATATCATGGACTTCTGGATAGACAAGAGATGAGTAAAGCTGTTAAATTTTTTACTAAAAATGGTTTCCAAACTGCTGAACAATGAATATGATTGGTGCTAAATTAATAATATTGTATATCAATTTCTTTTTTATTATTATTTTCTTTTCTTTTTTCAAAAGTTAACACATCAGTTTATAAGGATTATTATTTTCTTTTTATTCTTAGGTAATTGATAAACAACATTCAACAATTTACCAACCTGGCTAGTGAGCTGATCAGCCAAGAAGAAAACTGGAAGCGTCACCTGTAGTAGAAAGAAATTCACAATGTTCATACTTCATACAAACCACCCCAGTTCAACTTACTAATCTTATGCATTACTTTTTCTTGACCAATATATACCTTGTACAAAGGAGCAAGAATACAGTGAAAGAGACATGTAAGGAAGAAGAAACGACTTGAACGATACATGATGTTAAATGGGCAGAATAATATGATGAGTACAAGCTGCAGAAAAAGAGAGGAATCACAGGATTAGGTTCTGCCTATATATTCAGAGGTTAAATGAGGAAATCATCAATTAAGTTTGATAATTCTTACAAAAACCAAGTTCCGAGGCAGAAGTTCGGTGTATGTTCCGTAATCTTTTGTATTTGGATCCATCTCCATGTCAAGGTTTAAGAGCACACTGGCTAGTGCTAACACTGCAAGACCAAAACTGAGGAGGAGAATTTCTTGATACCCCAACTCGGTTCCTTGCTTGAATCCAAATATGAAGGAATAATTGACCCGGTATCGTCTCCAGAAGAATATATTGGCAGCATACATAATCATGTGTAGAACCATATAGCCAAACAAGCTGCAAGGAGTTCAACATGTGAAACAAAAGAGTTATAGATCCCTATTGTTGGAAATGGAAGTCATGTTAATTTGAATCTATTTTTATTCAGCTAGAACGACTTAATACTAGAATGTCTTGTTTGTTTTGTTAAGTTAGAATAATGATTAAATTCATCACTTTCTATTTGTTTAAGCTTTTGGATAAATGATACTTTGTGCTCGTTTGTTTTAGCTTTTAAAAGCTAAAACGCGCTTTTTTTAACCAAAAAAATAAAATCTGTGTTTGGTAAGTTTTTAAGAGTTACTTTTACTAAAAAGCTGCATTTTCATTTTTGAAGAAAAAGCCTAAATTGCGAAAGCAACAAAGAGCTTCATTGCAAAAAAGCGTTGAAGTGCATTTCATGTTACCATTGGAAGTTGCGCAAATTTCCCAAATTGCCCATTAGTTTTTCTTAAAAACCCAATTTTATCCTTTTTGTTTATAACACAATTTTACAAAGGAACCCAATAATGAAATTGTAACCAAAAAAAAAAACCGATCTGGCCCAATTCTACCGCATGTCGTTGGCAGTGGGGAAGAGATCAAGCAGCGGTAGGGAGGAAGACAGGCAGTGATGAAGGCAGAGCAAATCAGCAAACGACGGAAGCGAAAGGTGGAGGCGAAAGACGCAGACGATGGAGGTGAAAGACACAGATGACGGAGGCGAAAGACCCATCTCTCTATCTTTGTTTGATGAGAATCAAATGATGTGGTTGTGTGTGACCTTTAAGTTTGTGTGTTTTGATGGGATAGAGTGAAAGACACTTGCAGATGAAAGTGGTAAGAGAAAAGGGAGAAAGGAAAAATGAAAATAAAAAATAAAAAATAAAAAAGAAAGAGGAAGAAAGAGAGCTCTGTAGAATGTTCCGGAGTTTGGAGGAAGTGGTAGGGAAAAAAGAGGAAAGAAAGAAAAAAGAAAAGAGTAAGGGTACATGCTTGGAGGAGAAAAAAAGAGGGGAAAAAAAAGAAGAAGGAAATATGGATGAAAAAAAAATAAGGGAAAAATAAAATAAAAAATAAGAAATTAAAATTGAGAAATGTTATCACAATATTTTCACAATAAATCTTAAGTGGTATTATTAGCTAATATTGGTGAGAGAAAAATAATTTTTTTAGAAAGAGAAAAAAATAATTTTAATAGTAGTTCAAATTAAAATCAATATCAATTTATCACAAATGATTTTTTGTGAAAGTGTTGTAAAAATATTATGATATAGTTTTTAGAAATGAATGAAGAAAAATTGATTTAAGTATTATGAAATAGTTGATTTAAGTATGAAATAAACTCTTTTATACATATATTGTCATTTTTGGTAATTTACCACTCAAACCACCACTTTTATAAATGCTAGTCAAACACTCAGCTTTTTCAAAAAACACTTTTTAACAGTTTTTACCAAACACTAAAGCTTTTTCAAAAAGCCTAGTTTCATACCGCACTTTTTAAAACCTTCATTTTTTTTAAAAGTACAATGCAATATCAAAAAGCTGAACCAAACTCACTCTTTGTCTTAGTATTAGAGTAGAAAATCCTAGAAAATTCAATTTACGAAGAAATATACCTGTAAAGGGGAACATGTTATCCATGTACTTCGCTGCCTCTGTTGACTCTGGCTTATGCATGATATTGCGTGCGCGAATAATTATAATAAGGGCTAAAATCAGAGCTACTGTGCAACCAGCAAAAAAACCTGAAGTTTTTGCAAATACCAAATTCGAGAGAAAGAAATTGATATCAGAATTGGTCCCAATTCACTGTTAAGAAGTCTAATTCATCCTAATAAAAGATCTTACCAGTGGAAAATGTTGTCCTATGTCTTTCCCTCATTGAATTGGGTCTTAAGATTTTCATGCCTTTGGTGTGGTTAGAATTAGAGAAATGTTTGATGAATGTAGCTTCAACCCTTTCCATAAGTTTGGTAATCTGAAATGGCAAATGGAATATCAGATTAGAAGGAAAGCACTTGACATTAGCAACCCTTTTATAAGCAAAGCCTAAAGGTTAAGTAGTTTTGAGAATGAATGATCGGGTCTTCCCCTTCTTTCTTGCATTTTGCTAATGAATAGAGAAATTTTACCTCATCAGAGCTGCCAAGGGGGGAGTTATCCACCATTTTCATGTAAGATTTTGATGCATTCCTTGAAGTGATCTGCAATGTTAAGCTCAAAACGTAAGAATCAAAATCAATGTCCAAACCTTGGGAATAAGAGCAGAGTCTATTTGCTAGCAGTTTTTTTTTAGTATCTAAACATATTTTTTTATGTACAGTTTTTTTCTAAATACAATTATACTTGAACCAACTTTTCGACAATAAGCAAATCAACAAAGTTCTCATTCTCTTCCAAATGCACGCTATAGACAATTTTTTTTTTTTTTTTTTTTTTTTTATTCAAGAACGATATTTTCTTTAACATGTAATTCTTCCTTTAACGGTGGAATATTTGGCTCTTCAAAATAATTCAAGTATGAACTTCTTGGCCAATAATAATCTTGTATTGTATACAACAAGATTTCTTCACAATCCAAAGGATAAAATTTGATAGCAAGCATCTTTTTCATCCTTGGCCATGATTGAATTTTGTCTTTACCTTGTCGGATTCTATCAGATTGTACTCGTTCCCACCAACATAAGGCATACTTACTAAGTTTATACAAAGTAAGTCCAACTTTTCTCTCATAACAAATATTCTCATAGTCAAATAAATCCTCTAGATCAAGCAATCAATCAAGAAAATCTTCTTTTAAAAAATAACCATTAAAACTTGCAATTCTCTTATAAGGTCTATATGAAATTTGCTTACTAATAGGTTGCCCGTGAGTTATGTCTCCGCTGCAGTTATCCCTATTGTTTCCATTCTTCAACGGCATCATCCTAGCATAGATTTGTGAGTGCTTGTTGTACGTCACATAATACTTGCTAAGTTATTCATCGTTATTGTGGTGGTGGTTACCGTCTCACCAATTAGCAATCAGACCAGGGTAAGTCAAGGCTCTGATACTAACTGATGTCGCGGAAGCCTGAAGAGAAGCACACACGATGCTCTCTTTGATGGACAGAAACTAAACTGTTAGTTCTTGGGTAGTAAACCTCGAATCCATAAGGGGTTCTTTGAATCCACAAGGTGATAGGTCTAGAATCCACTAAAGAACACAAAAGACACAATTCTAAATTTTTATTGATAATAAACTATGAAAAACGATTACAAACTTAGGGGCCTATTTAAGGACTCCTTAAAACTTGACAAACAATAAAATATAATTTAAAATAACTCCTAATTGATACCTAACCATAACAGGAATCAAATTTGACCAAAAAACCATTAAATGCACCTAAAAATAAGGAAATAAATCACCTAAACCTAAAATAACATTTTTTTACATAAAAATACCAAAAATAATAAATTACAATAATTAAATAGTAAATTGTGTCCTACATCAATGAGGGGTTGGAAGTAGTTCAAACCCCTCCAAACAAGGTATTTAAATTACTCATTCCCTTTACTCTACTCTCCCTCCTTCCCCCAACATCCAAACATAGCATAAAGGTTAAGTAATTTTGAGAATGAATGATCTGGTCTCCCCCTTCTTTCTTGCATTTTGCTAATGAATAGAGAAATTTTACCTCATCAGAGTTGCCAAGGGGGGAGTTATCCACCATTTTCATGTAAGATTTTGATGCATTCCTTGAAGTGATCTGCAATGTTAAGCTCAGAACATAAGAACCAAAATCAATGTCCAAACCTTGGGAATAAGAGCAGAGTCTATTTGCTAGCAGTGTTTTTTTTTAGTATCTAAACATATTTTTTTATGTACAGTTTTTTTTAAATACAAATATACTTGAACCAACTTTTCAGCAATAAGCAAATCAACAAAATTCTCATTCTCTTCCAAATGCACGCTATATACAATTTTTTTTTTTTTTTTGGGAGGGAAAATACCTTATCATATTTCTTCATGATCTTTGAAAATGCCAGAATATTCAAGAAGCTGTATCATTCAAAGCAAATTGATTTATTGCATTCATTTGAAAGAAAGACATGCAAATTAATACAACCAAATTTAATAATAAACTACCTTATAGTACCTATAGTTCTTTAGAGGCCTAAGCTTTTGATAAAATTCAACAAAAGCTCGCTTAAGTTGATCATCAACTTTCCTCAAATTTTCCCTGGTAAAATTCAGCTCGGTATGCAGAGGGTGTTTGAGTAAGCCCTTAATGGTTGAACGAGGAGTCTCTTGAGTGTTGTTCATTTTCACATGACTAAGTATTTCAAGAGGAGCTGGTCTAGTTCCCTTCATGTTCTTTAGCCTCTGTTCATGAACCATTTGGTTTACAATTTCATTTTCTTTGTCATCTTTGTCATCACTTGATTCATCTGATGATGGTCCATGGCTGCTCGGACCCTCTTCAATCACATCCATGGACATGGGAACTCTTCCTGATCATGGAGCATTTGATTTAGTTATTTCAGAGTTCTACTAATTGATATCATTTTGCAAACGCTTTGATATTTTTGGACTTCTTATGAATATGAAACTAGTGAAGCATGGTCATAAAAAGCCACTATTTTAGTAAAATAAGTTCACACTACAAACACGTTGCATATCTAACCAAAAACACTGTCCCAAAGTGATATTACAGTTGCTACAACTTCTATTATATAAACCGTATAAATTGATTTACTAATATACTTTTTTTATAATTCGATAATTACAATAATGAGAAGAGAGATTCGAACCCGTTCTCCTCATAAAGAAAAGTGCCATGAAGCTGCAAGGCTCTTGGTGATGCATCATTTTTTTAATACAAAATAAATAAATAAAAGAAATTTAGAGATTTATTTTGTGTTATTGATCTGGGCACCAATGAAGTCCATTGTTAGTTTAATTTGTAAGCTTATTACGGTAATATTGGTAATAATTTTAGCATTTTTCAACAAGTGTAACACTAGCAGTTAACAACAGTATGAAAAGGCTTCCAAAAAAAAATTATGAATATAAAGCTTCAAAAACTTACTGCTCGTTCTGGCTCCTTTTGGTGTAGAAGCAGCCAATGCAGCTGCTGAAACAGCAACATCAGAAGCAAGACGAGTCATCTCTACAGACCTATCAAACCACCCTTGAGGATTCTCCACTTTGATCCTAAAAGAAATCAAAGCATCCATTTGTTTGTTCAACATAGCTGCTTCCTTCATCACCTCCTCCACTTTAGCCTCGTAAAACTTGTTCACTTTATTGAATTCATTGTCAAGTCTCCTAAAGTAAACCAATTCATATTCTCCAACTTCATCGGAGGACATGCCAAACGTAGTTTGATAACTTTGTGAGCCACTATGGTTCACAGAATTTACAAGAATGGCTTGACTTTCGATGTCATCAGAAGCTGGTGATGGGCTTGTGGATTGGTTGTATCTTTGTGTTAAGCCACTAAAAGCTCTATGAAGTGTGAGCTTTCGTTTAAGGCCAGCTGGGGTTGCTGGTGGCTTGATTCTTTGCTTGAATTGAAGCGTTGGATTTCTTTCAAAAGAGATTTAAGTTGATTGTAATCCATGTATGCTTTGCCATTCAGGCACCATTTGTGCTGTGAATTCCTTCCCAAATTTCATGGGTTTTGTGTCTTTTATGAGATATATTAAGTGCTCCTGATGATGTAACTATCTTCCTATATATATACATGTTGAGGACCATAGTATTAGTTCATGTTTTGTTCGTGGAAGATTCATAAGGAAAATTCAAATGAACAGGTATATATCTTCCACGTGTTGGGTAGGTCTATTTCTTCATGTCGGAGAAAGGTACATCCCAACATGTATATGTGGGCTTTAACGTTAAGAAAAAAAAAATAGATTCCTTACCTTTTTCTCAAAAAAAAAAAAAAAAAAAAAAAAATAGATTAAGAGAGTGTTTGGTAGTATGATGGGCTTGTGGATTGGTTGTATCTTTGTGTTAAGCCACTAAAAGCTCTATAAGTGTGAGCTTTCGTTTAAGGCCAGCTGGGGTTGCTGGTGGCTTGGTTCTTTGCTTGAATTGAAGCGTTGGATTTCTTTCAAAAGGGATTTAAGTTGATTGTAATCCATGTATGCTTTGCCATTCAGGCACCATTTGTGCTGTGAATTCCTTCCCAAATTTCATGGTTTTGTGTCTTTTATTGCAGCACCAAACAACAGTGAGCTATAGTTTTCTTAGGGAGTGTAAGAGAACACCTTTGATGTAAGTACTATCTCTCTCTCTCTCTCTGTATCTATTTATATACACACACATGTTGAGGACAATCCCTGTAGGCTGGATCTTATGTTTCTTCGTGAAAAATTCATGCAGTAAAATTTCTAATGAATAGCGAGCAGACGTGTTAGCCAGGGGTTGTAGCTAGATATTTTTGGTTGGGGGGCCGAGGTAATATTATCATATTGATTTGCAATTCAAAAAAAATACAAAGTCTGACATATATACATATATACATGTCTTCTTGCATTAGTTTTAGAAAAAAACATTAAATTTAATCAAAATTAGACTACATTTATAAGAAATTATATTTATAGAAATTAAATATAACAAAGTCACTATAAGCAACCATAAAATAAATAGCAATTAAATTCAACCAAATTAGACTACTATGGTCAAAAATAAATTCAAAATCAATTTCATTCATCCCAACTAAATTCAAAATCAATTTCATTCCCACTAGTAGTTTAATATATATTGTACCCTCATAGTCTCTCTTCTCTCTGATGATAATTCCCACACCAGTACAACATAGATCTTGAATAGCTATGGGATATGGTCTCACTGAAGAAAAAAAAATGTGAGATATGGCTGACAAGTCTTAGAAAAGAAGAAGAAAAGTCAAAAAGATGAAAAGTAAGAATTTGAGGTGGGGCATTTTTATGGCTACGTATTGGAGGAGGGGCCAAATTTTTCTCATGGAGGGGCCAGCTCTTAAATGAGAGAGTGTGAGATCTATTTGTTCAAATTTGGGGGCCATGGCCCATGCATAACGTGCCTCCGCCACTATTGGCTAAGGTTCTTCTACGGGTACGTGACAGAGACTACATGTATACGGGACACGAAAAGTTTGATGAGCTGTTGTACTCACGACCCGTACAAAAATTTGTTCACCACGCACTGTGAACAGTTGAGAATTGAATATGGTGAAAGACTGAAAGGTCAAGGTCAAGGTCAAGGTCAAAATTTAGTAATCTTGATTCACATTTTGTCCCCTAAGTCAAATTCCAGGTTCCGTCTCATGGTGTCCACAATTATTTGTGGATAAGATCAATAAATTTGCTTGGTGTGGATTTTTCTTTCCCCTTTTTTTTTTTTTTTTTTTTTTTTTNAGTAGTTTGAATAATGTTGTTTATAATTTTTTGAAATACATGTGAGTGAAAAAGTGTGTAAAAATGTGTGTAATATTATTTAAAATGTGAAGATATGAGTTTGAGATTGTGTTCTAAACAGGCCTCAACTTTGCTAGCATGTATAAATTCATAACTTTTATTACAATTTTTATTTATGACACAAATTGTAATTAGTTATTTGTCCTTTTTATATAAATTTATTATCCTTTTTGTACCACTACTCATAATCAGTTACATAAAAAAATTATAGTAAAATTATAAATTTAATTTGTTTGCGGTACAAAAGGTTTTTTTTAGAGTAAAAATGTCATTTTATTTTTTTTTAAATTAAAAATGTCATTTTCTAGGTATAGAAAATAGGATAGCAGTCACTATTGAAAATGTGAACATTGGAGAAAATGAAGACTGAATAATTTTGACACTTGACCGGGATATTTTTCCATTTCCAGCAAATTTTATGTTCATTTTCAAAGCCACCTAACTTTTTTGACTTGTCTTACTCCCCTGTCAGAGTTGCCAGGCATGTTAACCCTACTGTCCACTTTTACTAGGTAATTACGGGGATTGAACCCTGAGTTAACAGTTATAATGAAATCAGGTACCACTAGCCTACAAGGCTTGGTGGTCATTGTCCACTGAACATTAAAATCATATATTTTCTACCCACATGTTGCTATAATAACATGGGTCTGCCTCAGAGAGAGAATGCGTGAGATTAAAAATAAATAAATAAAATAAAAATTGACATACATAGTGCTACAGTACGTAACTTATATTTTTAGATGTTCCAATGGCAACGTGTATTATTTTCTACAGTGAGCCGATGGAGTGTGATTTTAGTGTTTTGTACTTTTGTTTGCTACAGCATAATGTAAAATACAATGGCGATGCTCTTACAATGTACCGAATGTAGTACTGTTTTTTTTTTTTTACAAGGAGATTTGAATTATTTTTCTCTTTAGAAAAATCAAGAAATGTTACCATAAATTAAAAGGCATTCTTTCACACAAAAATAATAATAATAATAATTAAAAGGCTCTCAACAATTCTATATTTTTTTTTATTAACAATATTTAGCCATGAAAAATTGTCTATTTTTAGTGGTGTTAGATACACTACATATTTTATTATATATTATAGTTTGCAAACTAATGTATCAACAATCACAAATAAACTAACAATTCAATATTATTTATCCATCAATTTACATTCATTGGTACATTAATTTTATATTATAAAATTTAAACTTTTGGGTGCATTGGCGCATCTGTTAAGAAAGAATTTAATCAGCTCAACTGTTTTTTTTTTTTTTTTTTTTTTTTAAGAAGAAAACAATAAGTGTGTTTTCTTTTTTATAGCTTTTTTTTAGGGTGGCTCAAATATCTTTCATTATAACAAAGGTGCTTTTTTTTAATAGAATAAGAGGGTGGCTCAGGTATATATATATATATATCTTTCATTATAACAAGTGGTTTTTTATTTATTTATAAGATAACTAGTCGCTGACCTGTGCGATACACACAGTGGCGGCTTCAGGATTGCTTTTAGGGGGTCAATAGTGTCTTAAGCTAGGATTTTGTTGTGGGGAGTAAAAAATAAAATGATTATTAATTTTTTTTTTTTTGTATATACAATTGTCATTTTACATACAATAATCTAACACAGTATTCTAAATAGTATACAATACAACTATATTGTAAAATAGTCTAAAGAAATGATTAATAGTTTAAAGATTGGTAAGAAAACAACGATAGAATGCATATAAATAAATAACTAATCATAATATTTGTCAAATTAATAATAATATATTATAATCATATGTAATATCAATTAAATAAAAATATATGATAAAAAAGAAATAGTAATACACTTGAGAGTAGGTCTGAGAGTAAACGTTAAACTAAGGAAAATAAATAGTAACTTATATAAGATTTTGCTTTTGAAGTGTATGGATTTTTTAACCACACATGTGGTATTCTCTTAGTATTGGAGCAAGCATTAAAAGACTTTTTGGACTCGAAAAACTATAGAACACTTATCAAACTACTTGATTAGATAGAAAGAAAATATAGAAATGAGAAAGAGAGAATGAAAAAGAATAATAGATGTAAATACAAATCAGTTGGTTGTACAAGTGGTGTATTTTTCTGTTGACGAAGAAGTAAAGTGCAGGAAAAAAAAATTTCATTTACCATCAACAGTAAAGTAAGCCAGAGTTCAGAGAAAATTTTTATTTATTTTTTAACAAATGAGCAATTTTAAGAGTAGTGCTACTAACAAAACATTTATGCAATAAAATCAAGATGACAAGTTGTTAAAGGTATGTAAAAAAATGATGTCAATTATGGGTTTAAATAAAAAGTCAATTACAACTTATCACTTAACCTTAATTGTAAAAATATTGTGAAAATAGCACTAATATGATCATATTTTAAGTTTATTTCAATTGGGTTTAAACAAAATTTAAGTTTAGGGTGTTCAAAATTATATTTTAAGGGTCAAAAAAAAAAATATATATATATATATATATATATATTTTGGGCCAAACCAGGGGTTCATTTGAACCCCCTGGGCTGGCTATGGAGCCGCCCTTGGATACACGGGAAAATTAATAACTAAGTTCTAAAATAGTGTTATTTATTTACTTTTAAGAATGTTAAATAATACATGAGTATTTATAAAAGTTCAAATCTCTTAAAACACTATACCAATATGAGAAATTCGATTGCTTTGTTCTACCCAAGTACAAAGTTAAAAAGAAACATCTAACTTTGTATAACTTATTTGTACCTTTAGTTAACAACCTCAAATTACTGGTAGGCATCCTACGTCTATTATCAGTTGCATACTTTCTTTCATGAACTTTAAGGTCTCTATCATTTTTTTAACATAATCCCTTCTATTATTCAGTCTGTTTGCAAAATCCTGGTAATCCTGGTTGTTTATTCCTTGTTCTTGTCATCATCAATGCTGCTTAAAAATCACATTTAGGAGTATCGTTTGAAAAGTCATATATGGTGCAATTAGTAAACAATAGAAAGGGAGCGCAACAAGCAAACACAAGAATGCTTAACATATCTTTATATAAACTACATCCATTTAAATAAATAAATAACATATTAAAAGAAAAACATTAAGGACCTTGAACTTGGTGAACTAAGGTTATAATGTTATTACATATAATGTTATTCATCAGCCCTATCTCAGTCTTGTGTGCACTGTAAGCATCTAATTGTTCATTTGTAGAAACTCCATCTCATGTAGACCAGACATTATAAAAGTATACATCCTCAGTCTCGTGCCCTTTGAAATGCAAGAGAAATACAAAAGAACCTTAACTATCAAAAGAATAAAAGTTAGACAACCTTAAGCTAAACTCTCTTAATCAAAAAAGGGAAAACATTGATGTGATATTCCTTTTTGTTAAAAAGAGAATAAGCAGAATAAATATTCCAAAGTAAAAACTAACCTCAAAGATTCCATGCCACTGGTGAGTACGTAGTATAATTAGTCCAGTTCATCACCAATCAAAATGAAAAGCCATCTTTCTCCTTAAAATTCATGAGCTGCAATAAAGGAGTTGTTATACATTCTCTAAACCCTGCATATTATAATCTATTGTAAATTGGAAAGAGATATATTCTCCTAGAGATTCAAGATAAGATGAGACGGAAAACTATTATCAAATTTGATGGAAATGAAAAAGAATATCATAACATTCTTAGGTAAAACTAAAACATACAATTTTTTGGATAGAAATTTCATGGTGTGAAATTTCATCAACAAATTCAAAACTATTGATTTAGAACCTAACGATAATAATTCATGTTGACTTCTAAAGAAGAGATTTAAGATCAATTCATGTGTGTATGCATGTATTTTTCACAGTACTATTCTACATAACCATAAAAATTAGATAAAGAAGTAATAAAAACATTGGTAAACTTGAGATGAAATAATAATTAAACTAAACATAAAACCAAGCTTAACCATAACCTAGAAACTTAAATTAAATCCAAACACAAACAAATGACTCACAAAAACATCAAGGGCATGCCAAGGATGCTCGTCTAATAAAAGGACAGGAAATATCATTACTGTCCCAAAAGATGAGCATCAAGTATAGTATAAACCTTAACTTGTATTATTCATTCAAGCCATCATCTTTTTAGGGTGCAAAACTCCTTATACACAACAAAGGGGAAATAAAGAATTGCTAACTCTAACTTAGCTCATCTTGCTCACTCAATTTAGCAATAGATTCTGGCTTCATTCCTACAGCCATAAAACTAAAATTGACCCTAGTATGTTATCAATCCATAATCAAACCCATATAAGCCATTCAGACAATCAAATCCAACACAGTGGTTACTTTCATACTTTAAAAATAATCACTTTTCCACTAAGTAACCCCTGAACTCACAAACTTGATGCAATTTTCAATCTACACATATAAAAATTCAATCTAAAATCCCAGATGGATTTTCTCGCGACCAATAATTGAAATTAATAAAACCTACTACGGGCTCCAAACCCATTAATCTAAGCTAATCATTCAAAAGAAACACTCCCAAAGGAAACCCTAAATCATATTTAACAACCAAAAACGAAACCCTAAATCATATTTAACAACCTAAATTATAGAACAAAATAAAAAACTTACCGGTTTTGTTTGCGGAGAGAGTCTGGTTTGATGGTAAAGTCTCAAAATCAAAAACTTTCTGCCACTAAAGGAGTGGGAGGCTGGCGCCCGTGGACTATAGTTTAGGGGTTTGAGAATTGAGAAAGGCAGAGAGAACGAAAGAGGCAAAGAACTAAAAACGAAACCCTAAATCATATTTAACAGCCAAAATTATTTAACAAAATAAAAAACTTACCGATAAGCGCTCAAAGGTGGAGATCAGTGATGCTTTATTTCTATTTTGGACCTGACAGTGTGGGGATGGCTTCTTGGCGAGATTGATTTTCAGTGTTGGGTTTTGGGGAAGGAGAGGGTAGAGAATAGAGAAGAGAGAGGAACGGCAGGGGTCTGCATTTTGAGGAAGAAAAAGGCTGGTTTTTGTATTTATCGGGTTTTGGAAAAGATTTCTTTTGTGTTTTTTTTTTTTTTTTTGGTTTCAGAAAAGTTTTTTTTTTTGTGTTTATGTTTTTTTTTTTTTAAAAGTATTATGCTGACGTGGAAAATTGTGAGAGCTTCAAAAACTTCGGTTATATATATAATATATATATACAAGTGTTCTTTCCGTCGCTTACTAAAAAATAGAGCCGAGTTTTTTTTTTTTTTTTTTTTTTTTTGTATTTTTAACACAATTTACCTGTTCAATTACTGGATGCTTTCATTGTGTCTTGTCAGACAGGTTTGTTAAAGCAACTTGGTTGAATATTAGATTTGCACTTAATAGAGATTAGTATTTTAACCATGCCTCCATGGATGCCTAATGCTTTCCTTGTGCTTAAAGAATTATGGTTCCTACTATTTTACCAGGAGGTCAGTGTCCTTTGTATTCTTACAATTCTATTTGCTTGTAATTGTGCTTGTACGTTAAAATTAAATATCAATTTTGAGCAAAACATTTTTTTTTTTTTGAGAAGAAATTGGAGCAAAATTTAGTTATAGTATTTTAGGTACAGTACATTAAGTTTCTCAATTAAATTTAAATACATTGCTATATTGAAGTTAATTGTCCTTAAAAAAATTACATTATTTGTGTCTTATTGGTCAATATAATCATATGTCTAAATTTTAATTGAATTATTATCTCCTAATATGCTGTACCTAACTCCTTAGCTAAGTATATATGCTAGTTTGATAGAGGAGGATATCTGTTGGATGGAGGAGTCTCCACCTCCAGCTCTTGAGGCGTTGTACATTGACTCTATTTCTATGAATGATTAGTAATATGATTGAACCGGTTTCAAAAAATATGCTATACCAAACTAGTCTCCCCCAATAAATAAAAACGTACTGTTTTTTCACCCTAATAAATGAAAACAGCTTTTTATTTACGAAGCCAACATGTATATGTTCTCTCTCCTCTTCTTCTCCACTTGTTATTTGCCAAAACATGCAAAGCAACAATTAACAAGCAATGAATAAAGAACCTAAATTGCACCATGCTCGAACAGTGTCAAAATATAAAAACATGACTAATCTTTGTACTACCCGTTTTCACTTTAAAGTTCCCATCATCTGCAAGTCATGGTAAAACACTTTAATTTTCCTTTATTGGTGAGTGTAAAAATAAAAATAAATAAATAATTTCCAAAGCCCTCAATGAATTTATAAACACAAAATTTCATAATGGGAAAATAAGATTTGTACATAATATTTTCAATGCTGTGGACTGGATGTTTGGACAAGCATGAGCTTAAACTTCTCCTTAATAAATAAGGATGAATATGTAAAATTTTTAAAATTTTAAATGAAAAGCAGAGTGAAAAATCGAACTCAAAACCTATTTTCTCTAATAATGTGATAAATTATATTTAATTACCTAACCATAATTTTAACAAAACCACAATTAAAGATTTTTTTTTTCCCATTACTCATGTGTTTGAGAATAGATTATCTGCATAGTGTTTATTAAAATATATAATTTTCAGTAAATTATATTCTAAATGTGCAATAGCTGGCTTATTTTAACATATGTTTAAAAAAATTAAAAATTAAAAATTAGAATATCTGAAAAAAAGAGCCAAGAAAAAAAAAAAAAAAAAAAATCAGATAAGCCCAAGCAAGAGTCAAACACAGTCTATTTCAACGAAAATGTTGTCTGCTCTAATGTCCAAGGGCAGTTTTAGTGACCCCGTTAGTCAATTCCCTCCTATATATCATTTTACTTTACTATGTCCACGGTTTGTCTGCTAGTGAGTGGTGTCCAAGTCTGGTACTCGTTACCTACCAACTTTTCTTGTACGGAGTTTAATCGAGACTTGTTTTCGTGGTCAATTTCAATGTGTCGCTACTTTAACGTATCCAATCAAGTGAATTTCTCTTATCATTAATAAGACTTAACAAAATTGGACCTAATTTGAAAATTCAACCTATATCTGAAGGGAAAAAAAAAATACCTAATATGAATTTGAAATTTTTGGCTTAGTGTAAAAATAGGGTTGACCTATGACTTGATACATTTTTTTGAAAAATAATTAAAATTCAGCCTTGAAATATCATTAAATTTATTTATGAAGAAGAAAGTGAACATTTAAAAAAAAAAAATTGGTAAATGATTTCACAAATAGCATGCTTCCAATGTAAAAGGGAGCATCAAAAAGAAGATGCCCACTATTATTGTTGATGATGTCCTTTTGAGTTATTGTTAATATATCATGGGATGTAACCTATAAAAGTTTGATTTAGAATTGACACGTTCTTTCACAAAAATATGTTTTAGGCTATGTTTGTTTCAACAAAATTTGATTTCTGAAAATAAATGAATAATAAAAAAAAATACTGCATTTGCTGGTGTTAATTTGGAATTTTGGAGCAACTGGAATTATTGGTCAATTGGAAATTGTTTTTTGATATGTTTACAGTAAAATAAAAGGACTTCTAGCAGAAAATATTTTACACTTTCATTTGCGGTCTTTTCATTTTCCGCCTTATCCAAAACTCATCAACCGAACCTCTAGCCCTCTCCCACCGCCACTTTTGACGACCTAACCACCACCTCCCACTAACGTCCTCAATTGCCAATCATTGCTGCCTGCCATTGATCTCTATTTTTTTAAATCTAAATTTCTTTTTTTTTTTTTTTTTTTTTATTATGTATATGTTTGGGAGATGAGAAAATGTGGAAAAGTAGTAGGAAATATGTTTTCGATAGTGTGGGGGGATAAAAGCCCAGACCTACCTATTGGGTCTGGGGCCCTGTTTTTAAGATTACTGTATGTCCGAAGAGGAATAACCGGTCGGGGTAGAGTCCACCTGAAGGGAAGAAACTCGGAAATGGAGGAAGAGTACAATCCGAAGAGGTCACCCTTTGTCCGAATAGGTCTTACTCCTCGGATACGACGAGTCTTGATTAAACAAGCGTGTAAAAGGTCTGAATGACCTTCCTAGCAATCTCAATGACAAAGATAAACTCTGGACATGTCAGAGGATGATAAGGACAAAGAAATATCTCAAGGAAAAGCTGCTGCCACCGTATTTAACGCACTACAACAACTTTTCTAGCCGCATTTATGTGGAGAAGACCCCTGAATAGTGCAACCACAACTACCGCCACTCCCAAAAGCTAGAGAAGATGCTTGATGTGACCCATACTCAAGTATGTACGCAGATGAAGGACAAGTGGACGGCGAGGATGATGAAGGAGGAGGCTATATAAAGAAGAGGGGCTCCTGATAATAAAAGAGGAGGAAAAAAAAGAAAGAACGAGGTGAAGGAGAGAAAAAATAATTTTACTGTAGCTCTGAGTGTTGCAATTACTTTTCATTCAATAAAACATCTCTTTGGACATTCATTCATTGAGTTTTTCAAGCATTATTTCATGTTACTTCGATCTTAAGTGCCTCAGCCAACTATTGTTTAATTCACAACCAGTCCAGCCCTTTCACCCACTCTCTACAAATTCATTGTCCTGAGTTCGTTGGGCCCCTAGTCCATACCTTTTGGGCTTGGGCTACAAAAACTGACCCCATAGATAGCATTTTCAAGAACACAAAAAAACACTTGAAAATATTTTTTTGGAGTATTTCAAGAACTCAACAAAACATTTAAAATATTTTCTTTTTCAAAAGATATTTTCACCTATCGAACCAAACACAGCCTTAATTTAATATCTTGAAATTATGAGACTTTTCCAGGCTTATATCTATTGATATGATGATGAAATGCTTTGGAAACGAATATCAAACTAATATTTCATCAAGGCTCATACTCATCTAGATAAAAAATATCCATGAACCAGTGTCAGCAAAATTGTAACGAGAAATAAACACATTTATAACCCATTGTTTTAACTTTCATAGAATTCAATTGCAACACAAAATTCAAGAATGAGATTTCATAAATTCTAACAGGAAAGTGCATGCGTTATAATTATAAGTTGTAACCACATACAAACAAAATTGTCTAACATAAATCAATTGGGACAAGCATAATTTTGTTTAGTAATACTAGAATTTGTCTTATTTTAGTACTATAGAACAAGTTGATTAATTTGTTGATTTGAGGCTCTGAGTTCATTTTTTAAATGTGTGAATACATATTATATCAAATAATTTGCTTACTATGTGGCAAATACATGTTTTTCTTATATATATATATATATATATATCATGTGAAAAAATAAATAAGGGCACACCCATTAAAGATTACCCGTAGTGTAGTTTTGCCTTTTTAGCTGACTAGGTTCAATGTTGTCTAATTGGGTCATAGTTCGTGAAGGGAGGAATGCATTGATAGTAGTGTAGAAGAACCTTAGAAACTAAAGAAATTTTTTTGTTACAACTTGTTTTATGAGGTCAAGTAAATTCCAATAATTATGGGTTCTACATAAGATTAAAATCTATTATTATTTAGGGGAAAAAAACATAAAAATTGAATTTATCAACATAAATCCATCATGTGAGACTATCATAGTCATGGACTACCTTCACAAAAATATTAAAGTGCACAATTTGTGGACAAGTGCGCCGAGATCACCACTGCGTTAACCAGTTGCATGGAAGCTCACACCAATTACTAGGAGCCGAGAAGAAGGCCAAGGAAGAAGTCATCAAGGAATTGGAGAACGAGAAAGAGAAAGTAGAAGTTGCTTCTAATTGATATAATTTGATGAGGTTAGTTTGCTTTTTGATTCTATTTTAGAACTCAAAATTTAGTAGTTTTTTTTTTTTTGCTGCTATTTTGTGTGGTATGAGCTGTGGTGATAAAAGTACAAAAGACATGATTTTTCAGAGTTTTTTGTTCGGGATATGGAGGTCTGGTTAGAGGCAATTAAGGAAATCTTGATAAATGGGAAGTGTTTTTTTAGTCAACTTTTTTCTTTGTTGATTAGGCTGTGTTTGTTTTGACTTCAAACTAATTTCAGAAATGCTTTTTCGTAAAATAGGCTATTTGGTTGGTCCGAAAAATTGGGTTAAACTGAAAATATTTTCAGTGTTGACCGTAAAATAAAGGGACCAAGGTGGAAAACCATTTCAGTTCTCATTTTCACTTCAAACAATTTCCGTCTGAGCTCTCTCACACGCACTCGAAGCAACAAGTGCTCTCCAAGCTCCGATCCACACACCGACGAGCTCCAAGCTCCAAGCTCCGATCCACACACCGAGCTCCACCATCTCCCTCACGCAGCTTATCCTCTCCACACACGGTGAGTTTCCCTTTTCCATTTCTCAGTCCGATCCACATAGCTCCTTTCTTAGTCTGATCCCCAAAATTTTCACAGTCTGATCCACCCTCTCATCAGTTCATTTCTCAGTCCGATCCACACACCAAAAATACAGAGAATGAAAAAGCTGACCCACCCTCAAACCCATAAACAACCCAACCTTCATCCCTCCCTCATCTCTTTTTAAAACCCAACCTTCCACCGCCGGCAACCATGTCCCTTTTTATTTTCCCCTTATTTAGCTTCTTTATTATTATTATTATTATATTTTTTGGGCTATGACTGAAATTTCCCCATTTTTATTTGGTTGATAATGAGTATTGGGTGTAGCTAATCCTGAGTGGGTTGCAAAAATTTGATGTGGGTACCGTGGGTTTGGGTACAAATTTGACGTAAAAATAGTTGTTGTGGTGAGAGTTGGTTATTGGGTACAAATTTGATGTGGCTATTGTTGTTCTGTGAGTTGTGAAATTTGATGTTGGTTGTGGAAAATGGGTTAAAACACATCTATTTCTTCAACTTTTGGCTTAGTTATTGTTCTGTGTTTTTTCTTTTTTTGGAAACCCTTGTTCAGTGTTTTCTAAGGTAACAAGAAAATGCAATTCATTCACCATTTTAAGTTCCCTAATTTATAAATTCTAGTCATTTCAACTTAAATGACACCTAACATATCTGTTTTTTTAACAATTTCACTCAATAATAACAGATACTTGAGAAATTCCACATAACTATATAAATCTAAATGATATCAATATATTATAAACTTGGTTTTCTTGAATTATAGTAATCCCTTTGTGTTCCAAAAACTAAATCTGAATTGTCTTGAGTTTGCAACCTTCATTTTCTCAAAGGCAAACATAATAAAATGGGAAGTGCCTATCAAGCAAATATTACGTTGTTGATGTTACAGTTATACAGAAATAGAATGCAATGTGATTTGTTCATAGGTGTAAATATTGATTGTGATGGTATTATATTGTGTACGTTGTTGATGTTACAATTATACAGAAATATATTTGCATAAAAACTTTGGTACTCGTTATCAATGTGGTTTGGATGTTTTCTGTTTGTGGCTGTTTTTATTTACTGTGTAATCAATAGCATGCTTGTTTACATACCTCTTAGACCACAGTGTTTGTGATTTTTTAGATGAAGAAAAAAAAAACCAAAGCTGCAATTCTTGCCTCAGTTGCATCTGTCCTTCTTGTAGGGGTTGCATTGTTAAGGGAATTGCGGCGTAGACGTAGACGACTGCCTAGGGCGCCTTATGTTAATCATGCAGCAGAGAGAGAGGAATACATAAATAGTATTCTGCATGGAAGTGAGAGACATTGTGTGAATCAAATTAGGATGAAGCCTATAGCTTACCACCACTTATGTCACATCCTCACTAAGAGGGAGCACGTACGCATCAACTATTCCCATGTCTGTTACGAAGCAAGTGTTCATTTTCTTACACATTATTGGTCATAATGTGAGGTTTCGTGTAATGGGTAGTCGGATCTATAGATCAACTGAGACTATTCATAGATACTTCAAGGTCATCCTAAGGAGGGTTCTGAAATTATATAGAGCTCTAATAAGACTGCGTAGCGAAGATACAACCCCAGAGATAAGGAATAACAGAAGGTTCTACCCATATTTTAAGGTAAATATTGCGACTTGTGTATTTTTGTAAATTGTGAAGATTTGTGTAATTTTAAACCATTATGTCTGTCGAAAATTAGGATTGTGTTAGAGCAATAGATGGTACACATGTTCGTGCATTTGTGCCACCTGAAATACAAGGAAGATTTCGTGGTCGCAAAGATGGAACCACGCAAAATGTGTTAGCTGCCATTCGTTTTGACTTAAAGTTCACTTATGTATTGGCTGGATGGGAAGGTAGTGCACGTGATTCACATGTGTTAAATGATGCATTTGCTAGGCTAGGGGGATTTTCAATGCCAGGGGGATTTTCAATTCCCGACAGTATTATACAATTACTTCACCTTTTTAGTTTTTTAGTTTAATAAATATTGTGCATTTTCCTAAGCATAATAGTGATTTGGTTTTATTTTTGAATATATGTAGGAAAATATTATCTTGGTGATGCTGGGTATGGTAATAAAAATAGAATATTGTCACCTTATCGGAGTGTGCGATATCACTTGAAAGAGTTTAGTGATCGTCCTCTTAAGAATGAGCAAGAATTGTTCAACCTCCGACACTCTTCATTGAGAACTACCATTGAGCGAGGGTTTGGAGTGTTGAAGAAACGTTTTCAAGTGTTGGATGCAGAACCATTTTGGTCTTTTGAAACCTAAGTGAAAGTAGTGTTAGCATGTTGTGTGGTTCATAATCACATTATGGGGGTTGAACCAAATGACCATATTATGGAAGATGCAATGAACCAAGTAGAGTCTAGTGACCCCCAACAAGAAACACAATCATGTTGAGAGCCCGTTGAAGACAGTAGATCGTGGAATGCTAAGAGAGATGAGATATTCCAAGCTATGAGGTCTGATTATACCAGGAGTGGAGAGTAGTACTTTATTTAGATTTCTATTATTGTAATATGTGTTTTTTTTTTTTTGTAAAGACAATGTATTTACTATAGACTTCTAGTGGTGTAATGAAAAAGAATTTTCAGCGTTACATTGTTATTTTATGGTATTACATTGTCATTTCTAGTATTAGCATGTTTCATTCTGTTGTGCACATTTATAAGCGTGGTTATATGTGTGTTTAATTTGTTGTTCATATTCCAAGCGTAATTACAAAATGCTACTCTCATTTTTAAATGCTACTCTCACTATACAATTTTCATATGTAGTAATGTCAAAGGGTAAAGAGAAGGTGAGCAGCAGCAAGCAGTTCAGGTGGTTGCTACCCATGCATGGAATGATGCTTAGGATACTTGCGCAGGAGGCTGCAAAAGGCAACAAGCCATCTAGCACCTTCAAGGCAGGCTCCTTTGCTACAAGATAATTGCCCAATTTGGGGTTAAGTGCCACCCCTCCTATGTTGACAATCGGATGCAGACTCTAAGGACCATGTGGTCCAATATTCAGACTTTTAGAAAGAAAAGTGGCTTTGGCTGGGATGATAACCTAAAAATGATAACATGCGACGCGAAGACATACCAAGAAAAAGTCATGGTATGGCTTCCAACTATATTTTCTTAATATAAATGATAATATATGTTTTTTCCTTTTATATGAAATTTATAGTGTCATTCTTTTTAGGATTCCATTGCTTTTATAAGGTTTTCCAAATATAACTTTCATGTGCGGATCTATTGTAAAATCTGGTCTTAGCATTTGTACATTGTACTTTCTGTTGTACTTATCTTGAAAATCATGAGTTATATCTCCTGTTCCCTAACAGATTTTTTTTGTTTATCATTGACCTAAATCATTTAATGGCATCTATATTGAATTGAATATTGAATTTATGAGTGAAGTGATTATTGCATTGTTATTATACGTTCCTTTCTCCCTTACAGGCGCATCGAAAGCATGCAGAGTATCTAAACAAAAAAATTGAGATGTATGATGAATTAGCTATTGTTGTGGGGAAGGACACAGCCACGGGTGGCTTTCTAAGTCCTATGTGGATATTGAAAATGAGCCAGACAATGGGGACAGTCTGAGTTTGTTGCAGAAAATGTGGAGGAAGGTGTGGTCGAGAAAGGGAAGAATGCAGTCGAGTCATCCACCACTGGGTTGGGAATTTCCAAGTCCCGCAAAAGAGGGCGTGCACCTTCTAATGCTGATGATAGTGTGCTAACTGATCTGTCTAATCAGTTGAAGGAAATAGCTGTGGCTCTGAAAGAAATCAATTAGGGCCCGGTGGATTACACAGCTCTTTACAATGAGGTCATGACTATGATGGCAGATGGGTATAGCGAAGACATGCTTGCAACTACGTTTGACCATCTTTGTGAAAATGAGAAGGCAGCACGAGGATTTCTAGCCAAGAATGCTAGGCTGAGAAAGCAGTGGTTGGATGGTTTTTTGTTCTCACAACTTTGACTTGTCTGTTTCATGTTGACTGTGACAGTAGCTTTAGGAATTAACTTTTGTTGTAGTACTAGTATTGACCTACCATTTGTATTATATATGTAGTATTTTGTATTATTGGGACGATACAATTGCCCAAATTATGTATTTATTCTATTCAGATACCACGAGTAGGTATCATTTTTGTACACCATGAAAGTGTAATGCCAATGGTGAACGATTGATGTGGCTGTTTTTATATAAATATTATGGGTATATTCAAATGATTATTTTTTATGTTGAAGTAGATGATTATTTTTGTACTGTTACAGATATGTCTAGGCAATGCAGGTGTTTGAATTTGGATGATTATTTTTGATGTTGAAGTGGATGATTAGTTTTGTACTGTTACAGGTTTGTATAGGTAATGCAGGTGCTTGAATTTGTAAGGCATTTTATATTTTCCGTAAAATGATCCACAAACCAAACATGGGAATTGATTTTCCGTAAAAAATGGAATTCCATTTTTCGTAAAATGTTTGACTGAACCAAACATGGGAATTGATTTTCCGTAAAACGGAAAGTATTTTCCGTAAAATGTTTGAACGAACCAAACACCGGAATTGATTTTCCATAAAACGAATTCCGAGGCAGCCAAACAACCTGAATACATTTTCCTTTTCCCGAAAATAGCATTTTCGGAAAATATTTATTTTCCGGAAAATATTTTATGGGAACCAAACACAGCCTATGTTTCTTATGTTGGTATTTACAAATTTATGATTTTTCGGGTGTTGGTAATGGTCGGGTTTTTATAGTGTTGAGAAGGCGAAAGAGAAAGAAACCACGTCTAATTGATAATTTGATGGGGTTAGTTGCCGTTTTGATTCTGTTTTAGAACTCAAAAGACATGATTTGAGGCAATAAAGGAAGTCTTGATAAATGGAAGTGTTTTTAGTTAACTTCACTTTGTTGATTATGTTTCTCATTATGTTGGTATTATTGAGTAGATAATGAAAACGGTGTTACTACTAGGTTTTGTTGGGTAAGTACATTTTGGTGAATCAATTTCCATGGGAGCAAAACTTAAGTTTAGTTCTTAGATGACACTTTTTGTGTTGCATTGGTCTTGGTTGAATTTAATTGATGGTTATTTATTTATTTATTTATTTTACTATAATTTAATTGTTACAACAAGTTGGGAAGCGGGATTCAAACCTTGTTCTCCCCGTAAAAAAGACCAGATGACACTATTGAGGTACATACCTAAAGAATTGTAAAGGTTTTCCCTTTCCATGGCTTGTCCATAAATTTCCCTATTCTGTGCTTAGACATGCTTCAAATGTTTCTTAATTGATGCCCTTCTAATGTTCGTTGGCATGTTGTTGTGCAATTGCTTGATTAGCTGTTAGTTGTTTAGATGTTTAGTACTTTAACCATACTTATACGGTGTCTAATTCTTTCCGTGAGTGCAGACTTATCCTACTTGTTAGTGGAGAGTATTTTGTATTTTAGTATGTTGGAACCCTTTTTGATCCTTCCCTTTATGTGGGAGTTGTGTGTCCATTGTACCATTTCAGTTCAACATGCTTGTTCACAACTTACTGCTAAGTCAACATGTGTTAACAATGGGTGTAAGATCAATATCTTTGCTTGATGTGGACATTTATTTTGTATTTTTACCACACTTCACCTGTTTCTGGATGCTTTTATTGTGTCTATGCAGACATGTTTGTTTAGGCAACTTGGTTGAATATTATATTTTCGCTTAGTAGAGATTAGTATTTTAACCAGGCCCATATGGCTAATGCTTTCCATGTGAATCCTCAACCTGAACAAATTCCTGGTCTCTTGCCATAGATTAGTGTTCCTTGCATTGCTTCAATTTTATTTGTTTGCTTCAAATTGGTTATTTGACCTGTGTTAACAATGGGGTATAATCAATATTTTTCTTCAGTAATACTGTATTTTGTTTCATATAAATTTGCTATTGATTTTCAAAGTTCGATAAGTTGATGTCCTCATTTCCTGCCACTTCCTGCATCTTGTTTTACTGATGCTGTCCAGGGTACTGTTCTAGATTCATCTAGATTACAATTGTAAGATTTTTCAGACTGTTCCGAATGTTTCAGGTTTTAACAGTACAGTTTTTTTAATGAAAAAATTCCCCCTTCTGATATTCTCGTTTGTAGGTTGAAATTAAGCTTGCATATTTGAATGCATGCTGTGTGCAGTACAGACTGACAGATTGTGCTCATGAGGTTTTCTTATCTATGAAAAGTTGAAAATGAAATTATATAAAGGTTATTCTCCTGGTCAACTGCAAAGTTCTTAGATATTCAGGAAATTGGACTGTGCATTAGTGCTTTTTTATGTTTTCTTTGCATGGATCATGATCTCCAAATTAATGTTATCTGGTAAATTTGAATTGATGCTTTTATTGATTGTGATGATGAGGAAGTGCTTGTTGCGATTGTCTAGTTATGCATTTTTAACATGGTTTTTTCTTCAAAAAGCTTGGCCATTGGGATTTTGGGATTTAAGAATGATCTCCCAAGCACCTTTTCCTACCTGGGGTTGGGATCCTATTTGCACGTACAAAGGCAGGAATTTTTTTTTAGTACTCTACTATACTTCCATATGGCTGTTTAAATTATCGAACTTTGTGTTCGGTGAGGGGTTCTTTCATGTTTTACGTGTCCTGTTTCAAAGGTTTTGCAAATCAATAACTGTTTTTGTAGATGGATGTTATGATTCGAAGAGAATGCAAGAAAATTCATAAAATACCTGGATTTATGGTGAGCGAAATCAACTTGGGGGTTCAAGTGATAGAACAGTGGTAAATGTGGTTTGAACCCCACCTATGAAAAAGGACAGTGCAATCAGACTTATTTGAAAGATCATGACTAAGTTTTGCTTGACCCGAGATTAGTGCCTTATGTTTAATGTGTCCAAATGTTGGCAAACTTTACCTTGGGGAGTTGATCCAACTGCTGCTCAGATGAATCATGTTTTCCCCATTAGTATTGGGAGGGGATGGGAACAGTTCTCTTCAAATTACGAAGGACAGCCCATTTATCAATAGAGTGAGCTAGGACATTGTTTTCCCCATTAGTACAACAGAGTAACATACCAACAATAGTGTGAATGGCAACTTTCAGGCAAGCTCATGCTTGACAATATACTGCTTCAGAATGACTGTGAGGCCCTAGTGGAAGATTTTGGCACGGCGAAGCCCATGGATAATGGGAATTCACGTATTACAACATCCCCAATCCCCATAGTCATTGTCAAGCACTATGTTGTCAGGCTTTGGTCAGTGCGAGTGATGGGGTTGGTTCTTGGTCTGTATTTGATTGGACCAAGTATTTGGGCCATGATTTTTAAGTTTGGGTAGTGAGTTTGGGCCCTGATTTGATTGGGCAGCATTTTTGGGTTTTTTTTGGTGATGTTTGTTAAGCTGGGTTCTGGTTGGGTGAGTTTGGAGGGGATTGTGTGAGGATTGAGGAGATAGTCCTTACATTTTGATAGCAATTAATTTGATCCCTATATTTTGACAGTAGTCAATTTGGTCATTATTATTTTCAATTTGTAGTCAATTTCTGTTGGTGAGTTGACAGTAGGGACCAAATTGACTGCAAATTGAAAATAACATGGACCAATGATTGCGACCAAAATGCATAAAACAAATTGACAATAACCTCAAAATATTAGGAACAAAATGATATTTGGGCCTTAAATTTAGTTGGAATTATCATCCCTTAATTTACTATACCTAAGTAGTCTTGCCTAATAAATGAAGGAGCTGTTTTTTCCCCTAATAAATAAAAACAGCTTTTTATTCATGAAGCCAACGTGTTCTCTCCCCTCTTCTTCTCCATTTATAACTTGTCATTTGTCAAAAACAAGCAAAAGCAACAACGAACAAGCAAAGAAAGAACTTAAATTGCACCATGCTCATACAGTCTACAAATATAAGAACATGACTACGAATTTTTGTTCTCGTTTTCACTTTAAAGTTCCCATCATCTGCAAGTCATGGTGAAAGTGAAACATGTTAATTTTTCTTTATTGGTGAGTGTTAAAGAATAAAATAAAAATTACCAAAGCCCTCACAGTATTTGTAAACACAAAATTTCAAGTTTTATGAGCTGGTTTGGATGAGACGTGCTGTGTGAGGAGGTGGCTTGTAATGAATTATGAATATAATTGTCTTGTTTACATACATATCAAAAATTAATTTGGCACCATGTGTGGCAATGAAGGAAATGCAAGGTTTCAGAATGGGAGAATAAGAACTGAACTTAGATATTTTCAATTTTGTGGATTAAGATATTAGGTTATATGACAACTATAATACTAACACTTCTCATCACGTGTGAGCTTAAACTCTCCTTTAATAAATGGAGTTGAATGTGGAATTTTTAAAATTATAAATGAGAATGATTGAACTCAAAACCTATTTTCTTTGATACCATGATAAGTTATATTTAATCACTTAACTATAATTCTAATAAAACCACATTATAAGATTCTTTTGTTTCTATTTTTTTTTTTCATTATTCGTGTATTTAGGAATAGATTATTTGCACAGTGTTTATTAAAAGATATAATTTTTATTTTTTAGTAACTTTTATATTAAATTTGTGACAAAAAGCTAAAAATTAGCTTATTTTAACATTTTTTTTTTATAAAAAAAAATTAGATTATTGGAATAAAAATTGAAAAAAAAAAATCAAATAAGCAAGAGTGAAACACTCTTCTTCAAAAATGTAGATTTGACACCTAATGGACCTGAACTAGTAGATCTAACACTCATTTCGGGTCGATTGTGGGTTATGATTTTCCCTACCTAAAGTGGTCGGATCAAGTCCGAGTTGGGCATAAACCCGACCCAAATCGACCTATGGACAGCCATAGTGTGTTGAGGAAAGCATGCATTGATAGTAGTGTAGAAGAACCTTAGTAACAAAAGCAAAGTTTTTGTTACAACTTGTTTTATAAGGTCAGATAAACTCCAATACTTATGCGTTCTTGTAATGAAAGATTAAAATCTATTATTATTAAGGAAAAAATAACATAAAAATTGAGTTTATCAACATAAATACATCATGCGAGACTGTCATGGTCATGGACTGCCTTCACAAAGAAATTAATGGGCCTCCATCTCAATTGTCGACATCTCCCATGAAAAAAAAAAAAAAAAATCCGTCGTAGTATCTAGAATAATTTGAACTTTCCTCATTTTCCTTAAGTCTTATACATAATATATTACTCCTATTTAAAAGTTGAAACAACCTATTCATCTTTATATTCATCTTCGTCATAGTTGAAGGGTAGTGGCACAGTCTTGAAAGCTCAGTACTTGCCAACATTGTTCAAATGTTCATTCTCCAATCTGAGCAATTACACATAAAAATTTAGGTTTATCACAAAAATTAAAGAAGTTTTTGTACTATAATGAATTATTAAAATCTTTGTTACCTGAAGAAATTCCATATGCCACGACGAATGATCTCTAGGCCAGCTACAATGGCTATTAAGGAATTTTTATGTAAGAAAGACACTTGGAAACCAAATACAGTCTGCTTCCATGCAAACCTCAGCAACACATTCAACACCTGCATGGTCATGAAGTTAAAATTAGTAGTGTTACTGTTTAGATGTTGATAAAAGCTAAGAAGCCTGCACATGGAGTCATGGACACTGACACTGACACGAGACAGATGGGGTTGAGATAGTTTATGATTAACATATATCTTTGAGCATATTTATGTTTATTTTAAGTTTTTAAAATAAATTATATCTATCAAAAGCTATGTAGATGCTATAGTTGTTTTTTCTCTTACCATTGCTCCAAAATATACACTTTTGTGAGGGACTAAGAGCTTGTCTCTCAACCAGCGGTTCTTAGATCGACGTTGAACAAGCCCCCAATCTACAACAAGGTCCCAGTATGTAGCAACAATTGCTGCAATGGCTGAGAAAAT
Source organism: Quercus suber (assembly GCF_002906115.3). Classification (NCBI taxonomy): domain Eukaryota; kingdom Viridiplantae; phylum Streptophyta; class Magnoliopsida; order Fagales; family Fagaceae; genus Quercus; species Quercus suber. Next base: position 220,093 of record NW_027070037.1, read on the forward strand.
CCTGGCTAATGTTTTCCAACCCATTCCCTAGTCAGGACCATAAGCAGTCCTCAAGATAACAGCCACAATAGTCAGAAAATATTTAATGCCATTATATCCTTGCATAGGATCTCTCTCTTCATAAAGGCGCCTGAGGCACTGAAAAAACAAATGAAAGAAAATTAAGTATGTCCATCAAGCAATTATCATTCAACTACTAAGCTGCCCATGCAATGCATGGATAATTTTTTGATATTTTATGTAAAACGGTTTTGAATAATATTGTACATATATTATAAATAAAAAGTAAACTAAATTAGAATAAAGAAACATATACATTTTGAGATATTAAAATTAGTTTAGTAGTTTCACTGTATATGTGTAACCTTCTCAAGGTAAGGTTAATTTTTTTTTTTTTAAAATAATGAAATTAACCAAAGATAAATGCAAAAGAGTAACAGGACCATGAAAATCAATTAATTTGTGTTGTGTTCACATGTCTCATACCATAAAATGAAAGTATGTCCAACTCTCTCACCATCTTCTACTCATCGATAGTGTGACATTAAAACATTATGTGGGCAAATGTATATGCATGTATCTTATAGATGATTTAAAATTAAACCATGGTAAAATATGGTTTTACATTGCATACCAAATATTCTCTCTATTTATATATCCAAAATAAAAACTATCCAACCAAATTACCGAAACCTAAATCATATTTAAGCCCTCAATTTTAAGAAGAAAAAAGTAAAAAAAAAAAAAAAATATTCGTAGGGGCTTCGGCGTCTTGATGGTAGTGGGAGGCCTGTATAATAGAGGTGGTGACCTCTTAGATTCCTCTTTCTCTCTCTTTCAAATGCTTTGATAGTCTCAGGTCTTTTATTTTGGTAATACATAGTGAAACAATACTTTTTATTTAATAATTCATAACATTTTTGTGTCTCCCTATCTTTCTTCAGAACCTTATTTGGTTAGTTATTACTATTAGTCCTTAATTATTATTATTTTTTTTTGCTTTTATTAAAATACTAAAATGGTGGGTATACTAAAACACACGAAGAAAAGAGAAAAATGTGGTGTAAGCTTAGTCAATTAATGAGACATTAATAAGATAACAGTAAAATAAATTAATGTGAACTTTTGTGTAACAGTAAAAAAAAAAAACCATAATGATAGAGGTTAAAAAAAGCAAAATGCAAAATTAAAGCAAAAATTATGTAAAATGTTTAACATATTTTAAAGTAATAACATGAAGTAACACATTTTTTCCAATTCCAAAAAATATTTAGAGTTAGTTTTCAATTAGAATTGTTTAATATACCAGTGACATTAGATAATCAGTCACATTATATGAGAAGCTCACCTAGTGTTGGTGATGTAGAGAGATAGAGCCAAGAGAGGGTGTGTTAGACTTATCCCAAACTCAAATGATATGTATAGGTTCTGCGTATTGTTATGAACTTTTTTTTTTTAGAATCACAAAAATTAAAAGTTATTCACAATTTGAGATAGATTAAGAAGAGAATCAAGCACAAAGGGACAATCCCTCGTGTATGATGTGTGTGTTTGATTTAAAATAAAAATAAAAAGATAATTATTCCACATTGCTTGAGAGAGTGTATTGTGGTATACTTTTGTATTAGACTCATTCCCTCTCCTTTGCTTCTATGTGTGATTATTTCTCAAAAAAAAAAAAAAAGGACAAAAAATCAAAATCATAAAATGGTAGTATACTGGGGAAACAAATATAATTGTCAACAAAAGAATTGTGGAATGTTTATGAACAAAGAAGGGAAAAGAATTGATTTTGCATCTCCTTTTTTTTTCTAATATCAATATTCATGTCAAAAAGAAATAAAAAAATTGAAGTTTATGTGATGTGCCAAAACATTAGTATTTTACTAATCCAGCCAATTCTTGCACCAAAGGGAAGACGGAACAAAAGCCACCTAGGTTTATGATTTGTAGAATATGATTGCTTGTGCTAGATGGAAGCATAAATGCATTGCACTCATTTTTCCTGAAACCAAACCGTTAAAATTGGGAGATTATTTTTTTCAATTATCTTTTGGTCACAACTTAATTTAAAACACGGAAAAACAACCACCAGCCTATTAAAATTTGAACCTTGAAAACTCATTCAACCACAAAGTCTCCATAAAATTTTGGACCAATAATGGGAATTAGAAAAATTTACCCCCACGCTAAGCAATATAGAAATAACACAAAACATGGTTAGTTATGCTTAGAAGAATTTAGGCTCAATATATGGGAAATTAATATTAGGAAAGTAAGATAAAAGGGCCTCTTCATTTTCATTGATATAACGGGTATGACATGAGAGAACAAATTGTAATAAAAAAGTAACTTAAGAAAAAGAAAAAAAAAAAAATAGCAAGGATTTGGTAGGACGTGTGGGCTTCAATTGTTTGGTTCCACTCATCACTGCCATGCCTCCAAACCACCCAAATTGGATCAGAGCAAATAGTTCTTTTGGGGCTTTAATTGTGGAGCGATAAAGATTTAAGACTATAAACTTTTAAGATGGTGCAAAAGAAATATGAGTTACGTTTGGTTGGTTAGTCCATTTAAAAAAAAAAAAAATCAAACACATAGCAAATCATCAAATATTGTTGAAAGCAGCCAAAGGCACCCACCCAAACAACATATCAATATATCAGAATAAATAGAAGAGAGATAAAAAGATTATAAAAAAATAAAATAAAAAAAATAAAAAAAAAAAAAAAAGGTCACTCACAGTTGTTACCTGAAAAACAGTCAATGAGTGGGAGAGATCTTGGGGATTTGGTTCCAAGCCAACCTTGCCATAGGCAAACAAACGTCACAAAATTGAACAAAGAATTAGAATTGGGTTTTAAGTTTTAGGTAAATACAGTGGTATATTTTTGTTTCTGGCAATACAAAGATGAGTTTCTTATTCATAAGGAAACCAAAACACCAGTAATAGGGACTACCCAAGATAATAATCGAGGGACCTCAACCATCACAAACTGGCAAAAAAACTCTCCATTCTTCTAGATCATAATTTGTGTAAAATAAATGAAATGTTGAATTGGCACCTTAACTTTCTCATTGCAATCGAAAGCTTCATAATAGACTCGTTCAAATGCTTACAATTAACCATTAAATAGATAGATAAGCACTTGATAGAACCACAATTGAATGAAAGAAATCTTACCAATCTTCATTTCTCCTATTAGCAACACGTGAAATAACTATTTTTCATTCACCAACAATCATGTAGTCTAAATCCCAAAACTTCATAGCAATTTGGATCAATAACCGTGGAAAAAGATAGCTAACATAATCAAAAGAGACAAAAGAGAAAGTACCTTTAATATAAAAGCTTTCAAAGCCTTTTCAGAATTTGGGGTCGCAATTGCTAATAGAACAAAACCCAAGATCTGCTGATTAAAGCCAAAAGTGATGGGATTTTCAATAAAAATTAATGCCATAAAATACCAAATGATTAAACATTGAACTGAAATTGTGAATCTAGAAAGAACAAAGTTGTCAAACAAAGCAGCTAGCAGAGGGAAAACCAATTACACATGGATAGACATGTCTAAAGCTGATTAGTCACAAATCCATTGAAAAAAAAATGGGAGGAAAAGAGGAAAAACTCACCTTGAGTTGCTACTGGTAAAACAATGAGAGAGGAAAGAGAGATTGGAAATCTTAAAGGAATTTAATACCGGCCAGGTGGCAATTGAAGCATCTGAAGAATTCAAAGAGTAGAGTGAAAAGGGATGTCATATTATTTATTATCATTAACTAATCCTTATCATTTACATAAGCTATTAAAGATGGGCTTGGGTTATTTACGATGAATGCTGTTTGAGTAGTAGAGAAGAATGGCATGAAGAAGTTAACGTAAAAGGCTAAACGTAACATTAGAATGCCATATGGCAGGATCTCATGCTTTTTTGCATGAAATTTCTGTTTATATATATATATATATATTGATTTGTGGCAGTAGATGAAGAAGAGCATGTGGGAAAACAAAAGGAAATTAAGTACACCCACAAAAAGCTTTCATAAAATTCACAACTTTCTTAGATGTTAAGTTATAATTGGTGTAATATCACTTTTGCATTACTCTACTAATGAAACCACTTTTACATACACCAATTCCAATATGATACCATTACAGTTGTGAATTTTTTTGTCCCTAAACTTATAAGAAGAAGAAATGTTAAGGTTCGTACCTGAAGGAGTCAAGACCAGTATGGAATTACAGCAACAATGGAATAGAAAGTTTCGTATACACCGCTTCCACAGGTGTCAGGTGTGACGTCTGTGCTTGAAGTCTCCCCAACCATAGTAGCAAATGTAGAACTCAAAACTTCTCAAGGCTTGCACCTGCAAAAGAAGAATAAAATGATCAATATCATGGACTTCTGGATAGACAAGAGATGAGTAAAGCTGTTAAAATTTTTACTAAAAATGGTTTCCAAACTGCTGAACAATGAATGTGATTCGTGCTAAATTAATAATATTGTATATTAATTTCTTTTTTATTATTATTTTCTTTTCTTTTGTCAAAAGTTAACACATCAGTTTATAAGGATTATTATTTTCTTTTTATTCTTAGGTAATTGATAAACAACATGCAACAATTTACCAACCTGGCTAGTGAGCTGATCAGCCAAGAAGAAACCTGGAACCGTCACCTGTAGTAGAAAGAAATTCACAATGTTCATACTTCATACAAACCACCCCAGTTCAACTTACTAATCTTATGCATTACTTTTTCTTGACCAATATATACCTTGTACAAAGGGGCAAGAATACAGTGAAAGAGACATGTAAGGAAGAAGAAACGACTTGACCGATACATGATGTTAAATGGGCAGAATAATATGATGAGTACAAGCTGCAGAAAAAGAGAGGAATCACAGGATTAGGTTTTGCCTATATATTTAGAGGTTAAATGAGGAAATCATCAATTAAGTTTGATCATTCTTACAAAAACCAAGTTCAGAGGCAGAAGTTCGGTGTATGTTCCGTAATCTTTTGTATTTGGATCCATCTCGATGTCAAGGTTTAAGAGCACACTGGCTAGTGCTAACACTGCAAGACCAAAACAAGCTTGAATCCAAATATGAAGGAATAATTGACCCGGTATCGTCTCCAGAAGATTATATTGGCAGCATACATAATCATGTGTAGAACTATATAGCCAAACAAGCTGCAAGGAGTTCAACATGTGAAACAAAAGAGTTATAGATCCCTATTGTTCGAAATGGAAGTCATGTTAATTTGAATCTATTTTTATTCAGCTAGAACGACTTAATACTAGAATGTCTTGTTTGTTTTGTTAAGTTAGAATAATGATTAAATTCATCACTTTCTATTTGTTTAAGCTTTTGGATAAATGATATTTTGTGCTCGTTTGTTTCAGCTTATAAAAGCTGAAACACGCTTTTTTTAACCAAAAAAATAAAATGTGCGCTTGGTAAGTTTTTAAAAGTTGCTTTTACTAAAAAACTGCGTTTTCATTTTTGAAGGAAAAGCCCAAATTGCAAAAGCAACAAAGAGCTCCATTGCAAAAAAGCGCTGAAGCGTGTTTCATGTTACCATTGGAAGTTGCGCAAATTTCCCAAATTGCCCATTAGTTTTTCTTAAAAACCCAATTTTATCCCTTTGTTTATGACACAATTTTACAAAGGAACCCAATAATGAAATCATAACCAAAAAAAAAAAAAAAAAAAAAAACCGATCTGACCCATTTCTACCACATGTCGTTGGCAGTGGGGAAGAGATCAAGTAGCGGTGGGGAGGAAGATAGGCGGCGATGAAGGCAGAGCAGATCAGCAGACGACGGAGGCGAAAAACGCAGACGACAGAGGCGAAAGACACAGATGACGGAGGCGAAAGACCCATCTCTCTATCTTCGTTTGATGAGAATCAAATGATGTGGTTGTGTGTGACCTTTAAGTTTGTTTGTTTTGATGGGATAGAGGGAAAGAAACTTGCAAACAGAAGTGGTAAGAGAAAAAAAAAAAATTAATAAGGAAGAAAGAGAGCTCTGTAAAATGTTCTGGAGTTTGGAGGAAGTGGTAGGGAAAAAAGAGGAAAGAAAGAAAAAAAGAAAAGACTAAGGGTACATGTGTGGAGGAGAAAAAAAAAAGAGGGGAAAAGAAGAAGAAGGAAATGTGGATGAAAAAAAAATAAGGGAAAAATAAAATAAAAAATAAGAAATTAAAATTGAGAAATGCTATCACAATATTTTCACAATATATCTTAAATGGTTGGTTATTATTAGTTAATATTGGTGAGAAAAAAATAATTTTTTAGAAAGAGAAAAAAATAATTTTAATAGTAGTTCAAATTAAAATCAATATCAATTTATCACAAATAATTTTTTGTGAAAGTGTTGTAAAAATATTATGAATATAGTTTTTAGAAAAGAATAAAGAAAATTTGATTTAAGTATTATGAAATATTTGATTTAAGTATGAAATAAACTCTTTTATACATATATTGTCCTTTTTGGTAATTTACCACTCAAACCACCACTTTTATAAATGCTAGCCAAACACTCAACTTTTTCAAAAAACACTTTTTAATAGTTTTTACCAAACACTCAGTTTTTTTCAAAAAGCTCAATTTCATACTGCATTTTTTAAAACCTCCACTTTTTTAAAAAACACAATATCAAAAAGCTAAACCAAACTCACTCTTTGTCAAAGTATTAGTGTAGAAAATCCTCGAAAATTCAATTTTAGAAGAAATATACTTGTAAAGGGGAAACATGTTATCCATGTACTTCGCTGCCTCTATTGACTCTGGCTTATGCATGATATTGCATGCGCGAATAATTAAAATAGGGACTAAAATCAGAGCTACTGTGCAGCGAGCAAAAAAAACCCGAAGTTTTTGCAAATACCAAATTCAAGAGAAAGAAATTGATATCAGAATTGGTCCCAATTCACTGTTAAGAAGTTTAATTCATCCTAATAAAAGATCTTACCAGTGGAAAATGTTGTCCTATGTCTTTCCCTCATTGCCTTGGGTCTTAAGATTTTCATGCCTTTGGTGCGGTTAGAATTAGAGAAATGTTTGATGAATGTAGCTTCAACCCTTTCCATAAGTTTTGTAATCTGAAATGGCAAATGGAATATCAGATTAGAAGGAAACCACTTGACATTAGCAACCCTTTTATAAGCAAAGCCTAATGCTATGTTTGGAAGTTTTGAGAGAGAGGAGAGTAGAGGAGAGTAGAGGGAAGGAGAGTAGTGGAGAGGAGAGTAGAAGGGAATGGTTATCCTCCACCTTGTTTGGATGTTTTTAAAATTAAGTAAGGGAGAGATGAATAATTAGTCTTTTCATTTGTAATTTTGTTAATATGGTAAGGATAAATTTGATATTTCATTTGGTCCAGTATTTTTATGCTCCACTCTCCCTCCAAATCTCTCCAATTTAGGAGAATTAAAAATGAGTGATGTAGGATACAATTTACTATTTAATTACTGTAATTTATTATTTTTGGTANTTCTTCACAATCCAGAGGATAAAATTTGATAGCAAGCATCTTTTTCATCCTTGGCCACAATCGAATTTTGTCTTTACCTTGTCGAATTCTATCAGATTGTACTTGTTCCACCAACGTAAGGCATACTTACTAAGTTTATACAAAGCAAGTCCAACTTTTCTCTCATAACAAATATTCTCATAGTCAAATAAATCATCTAGATCAAGTAACCAATCAAGAAAATCTTCTTTTTAAAAATAATCATTAAAACTTGCAATTTCTTTATAAGGTCTATATGAAAATTTGCTTACAATAGTGATGTCGCGGAAGCCTGAAGAGAAGCACACACGATGCTCTCTTTGATGGACAGAAACTAAACTGTTAGTTTCTGGGTAGTAAACCTCGAATCCACGAGGGGTTCCTTGAATCCACAAGGTGATAGGTCTGGAATCCACCAGAGAACACAAAAGACACAAGTCTGAATTTTTATTGATAATAAACTATGAAAAACGTTTACAGACTTAGGGCCTATTTAAGGGCTCCTTAAAACTTGACAGAAAAGAAAATATAATCTAAAATAACTCCTAATTGATACCTAACCATAACAGAAACCAATTTGACCTAAAAAGCATTAAATGCACCTAAAAACAAGGAAATAAATCACCTAAACCTAAAATAACGTTTTTTTACATAAAAATACCAAAAATAATAAATTACAATAATTAAATAGTAAATTGTGTCCTACATCAGACCCCTCCACTTGAAACAAACTCGTCCTCGAGTTCATCTTTGAAATCTGAAATCTCCCATGCCAAGAGAACAAATATGTTGAATACTTCATCTTCTTTGTCTTCTTGCCAAACTTGAAAGTCATTAATTGGGCAACTTGAACTTCTTCTCCCTTGATCTTCATGTAATTGACAATATTCACCAAATAAGAGTCAATGATCAAATCAAATCTTTCCACCCAATAAAATCAATAAACTTTGTTTCGATGTCTCTTCCAATAAAATAATAGGAGTTTGAATGTTGCAATCATCTAACTTGATTTCATCGAGATCGTTGACAACTTCCTCTATAATTTCTTCTTTAATGGTCTCTACTATCTCAACCTCAAGATCTTTCTCTATAATGGGGTCCTCATTAATCTCCTCCACAATCTTGATTTTAGGTTCTTCTTCTATAACAAGGCCTTCATTAATTTCCTCAGAAATCTCTATATTTTCTTCTTTGACTTCTCCATATTCTTCAAGAACAATATTTTCTTTAACATGTAATTCTTCCTTTAACGGTGGAATATTTGGCTCTTCAAAATAATTCAAGTATGAACTTCTTGGCCAATAATAATCTTGTATTGTATACGACAAGATTTCTTCACAATCCAAAGGATAAAATTTGATAGCAAGCATCTTTTTCATCCTTGGCCATGATCGAATTTTGTCTTTACCTTGTCGGATTCTATCAGATTGTACTTGTTCCCACCAACATAAGGCATACTTACTAAGTTTATACAAAGCAAGTCCAACTTTTCTCTCATAACAAATATTCTCATAGTCAAATAAATCCTCTAGATCAAGTAACCAATCAAGAAAATCTTCTTTTAAAAATAACCATTAAAACTTGCAATTTCTTATAAGGTCTATATGAAATTTGCTTACCAATAGGTTGCCCGTGAGTTATGTCTCCGCTGCAGTTATCCCTATTGTTTCCATTCTTCAACGGCGCCATCCTAGCATAGATATTTGTGAGTGCTTGTTGTACGTCACGTAATACTCGCTAAGTTATTCGTCGTTGTTGTGGTGGTGGTTACGTCTCGTCGGTTAGCAATCAGACCAGGGTAAGTCAAGGCTCTGATACCAACTGATGTCGCGGAAGCCTGAAGAAAAGCACACACGATGCTCTCTTGATGGACAGAAACTAAACTGTTAGTTTTGGGTAGTAAACCTCGAATCCACGAGGGGTCCTTGAATCCACAAGGTGATAGGTCTGGAATCCACCAGAGAACACAAAAGACACAAGTCTGAATTTTTATTGATAATAAACTATGAAAAACGTTTACAGACTTAGGGCCTATTTAAGAGCTCCTTAAAACTTGACAGACAAGAAAATATAATCTAAAATAACTCCTAATTGATACCTAACCATAACAGGAACCAAATTTGACCTAAAAAGCATTAAATGCACCTAAAAACAAGGAAATAAATCACCTAAACTAAAATAACGTTTTTTACATAAAAATACCAAAATAATAATTACAATAATTAAATAGTAAATTGTGTCCTACATCAAATAGGTTGCCCGTGAAGTTATGTCTCGCTTGCAGTTATCACTATTGTTTCCATTCTCAACGGCGCCATCCTAGCATAATATTTGTGAGTGCTTGTTGTACGTCATGTAATACTCGCTAGTTATTCGTCGTTGTTGTGGTGGTGGTTACCGTCTCGTCGGTTAGCAATCAGATCAGGGTAAGTCAAGGCTCTGATACCAACTGATGTCGCGGAAGCCTGAAGAGAAACACACACGATGCTCTCTTTGATGGACAGAAACTAAACTGTTAGTTTCTGGGTAGTAAACCTCGAATTCACGAGGGGTTCCTTGAATCCACAAGGTGATAGGTCTAGAATCCACCAGAGACCACAATAGACACAAGTCTGAATTTATTAATAATAAACTATGAAAAACGTTTACAGACTTAGAGGCCTATTTAAGGGCTCCTTAAAACTTGACATACAAAAAAAATATAATCTAAAATAACTCATAATTGATACCTAACCATAACAGGAACCAAATTTGACCTAAAAAGCATTAAATGCACCTAAAAACAAGGAAATAAATCACCTAAACCTAAAATAACGTTTTTTTACATAAAAATACCAAAAATAATAAATTACAATAATTAAATAATAAATTGTGTCCTACATCAAGTCCAACCCCTAAATGAATTTGATTGTGGTTCTTTAGTAATAGGTAGGAAGATTGGTACTTTTTGATAGAGGCATAGAGAAGACTATTACCTAACTACCTTAAGAAAATTTAGAACGATAATACTTCTTGTATGACAAAATTTTTAACTATTGAGTAATGTGGGGAAAAGAGAAATCAATATGAAATCTAAAAATAAAATTTTTTTCTAGGGTGCTGAAAGTTCAAAATGGGTATGAAACACCCTTGAACGTTTAGACCCTAAAATTACAAAAATACCAATTCAAGCTATATATCAAACAATTAATGTGCGGAATATGATAACAAGCTTATAGCAGAATAGATAAAACAATTTAAGCCAAATATAAACACATCCACAGCAGTAAATATAAGGCAAAGATAAAGGAAAGAGAGATGCAAACACACGACAACACACGATGTGTTATCGAAGAGGAAACCGAAGTCCTCGGCGTAAAACCTCTCCGCCGCCTCAAGTGTGATAAAATCCACTAAAAATATAGTTGGGATACATGAACAGCAGAAGACCCTCAAGCCTAATCTACCCAAGTACCTAAGCCCTCCAAGCTTCTTGCTCCAACGAGGTTACGCCGAACCTTTCTTCTTTAGCTTGCCGGATTCCGCTACTTGACCATAGTATCAACCAATATATATTGGTTCCTTTCCAAACTGCTTCCCTAAGCACCAAATGGACCTTCTCATAGACGTGGTGTGGTGGTGAGATAGGGTTTGGTAAATAACCTCTCAAGGGTTATGACAATAGAGAGGAAGAGAGTAGAGGAATTTATAGAGTCTCTTTAGATGAAGATTGGGGATAAGGCAATCTTGTTTTCTCTAGGGTTTTCTCTCACAAAATTCTCTCTGGAAGCTCTCTCAATATGATGGGTATAAGGTGTATATATATAGTAGGGTGAGAAGGGAATGCAAAATGTCAGTTTTGCCAAACAGGGCAAGTTGGCGACTTGGTCTCGCGGCTTGTCCAAGTCGCGAGTTCAAGTCGCGACGTAACGGCCTGGCCAACCTGGGACTTTTGTCCTGTAGCGTGATAGCTGGCGCGACCCTTCAGTTTCCCAGTGTGCCTCTCACATGCCAGCTTTTGGCGGCTTGCCAGTCGCGATCCACCCGCGAGCCCTAGCCGCGAACCTCTGTTTTTCTTGCACACTCTTGAGCTTTTCTTCACATCTTCTCACACACTACCCTTACAATTTTCTCACCTAAATACAGGGTTACTAAGTGCTAAATTACAAGCAAATTGGTCATGGAATAAAGCCAATTAAATGGTTGATAAAATTCAACCTTACAGGTGCAATGTAAGGATTTTTCTTCATTTTTTGTTATAATTAAAAAGCAAAATGGTTTCCAAGAAAAAAAAGAAAAAAAAGAAAGCAAAATGGTTGATTTATAAAGGAAAATCTTGTTTCTTTGTCTTGCAGCTATTTTAGGACTGTACTTACTCCATATTGAAGGAAACCTAGATTTTTGAAGAAAGTAATTTTGCACTCTTCTAAACATATAACAGGACTAACTTAGTCATTTGGAATAAGAAACATAAGATGCACAATGAATGAAATGGAAAGAAAAAAAATCTATTTTTGCTAAGAAAATTTTGGTAGTTAGAAATTAAGCAAAACCAAGAAGCCAAATAGTCCTTGCTCTACATGATGTTGGGGTCCTTTCCATTTACTGTATTTTGTCCAAGCCTCAAGGATACTAGCTCGTGACTTGTGGATTTGACATGCTTTATCATTTTTCATATATCTCATTTTGGTTCATCCATGTGAACTGAAATGATTATTAGCTTTGCATCTTTCATTGTGGTTATGAAATTACATTTCGTAAGTAGAATATGGAAGTTAATTTTTTTTCCTGCATAAATTTAAATTTAACTTTTGGTTAGCTGCTAGTTTTGTAGGTCATAATAGGCTTCCAACTATTGCATTTACATGTAAATAAAAAATTATGCCTCAAGGGATATTTAGTATCGATGTTTGGCATCCTTATTTTACAACCCAATGAGATGATATAAAATTTCTACACCAACATATGTTATGAACTTTTGGTCTTGGAAACAACTAGTAGCCACTTACTTTTATTAATCTCTATACTCTTTGTAGCATATAAAATATAAATTGTTAGAAAAATAGTGTTTTATTTCTTTTCTTTCATTGGTAATTTTTTTTTGGGGAATTTTTGCCTTTAAATTTCTAGTTTTGATGAAATGATACAATATATAGGAATTTGTTGGTTTGTGAAACTTTTCTTTAGGGGTCTATTATAATTTTAGTTTTGTAACCACCCCATCATATAGTTTGGTTTTGTTTTTCTAATATTTATATGTACTATTAATAACATGATTCTCACAACCACACACCCTTAGTGCGATGGTCACTCTATAAGTATAAGTGCCTGTGGGGTGTGGAGAGCAAGGGTCAGGGTCAAGTCTTCAGGAGGGAATTTCACACATATATATATGCTTAGATTAGGCTAGAGTAGAATTTTTATCTTGTGTGTGTGTGGTATTATATATATAACTTGATTCTTGTTTGAGTTTTAACATTTTGCATATTAAAATACCCTCACAAATTCTTAAATCTAAAATAATCTTGTCGTATACAATACAAGATTATTATTGGCCAAGAAGTTCATACTTGAATTATTTTGAAGAGCCAAATATTCCACCGTTAAAGGAAGAATTACATGTTAAAGAAAATATTGTTCTTGAAGAATATGGAGAAGTCAAAGAAGAAAATATAGATATTTCTGAGGAAATTAATGAAGGCCTTGTTATAGAAGAAGAACCTAAAATCAAGATTGTGGAGGAGATTAATGAGGACCCCATTATAGAGAAAGATCTTGAGGTTGAGATAGTAGAGACCATTAAAGAAGAAATTAAAGAGGAAGTTGTCAACGATCTCGATGAAATCAAGTTAGATGATTGCAATATTCAAACTCCTATTATTTTATTGGAAGACACCGAAACAAAGTTTATTGATTTTATTGGGGTGGAAAGATTTGATTTGATCATTGACTCTTATTTGGTGAATATTGTCAATTACATGAAGATCAAGGGAGAAGAAGTTCAAGTTACCCAATTAATGACTTTCAAGTTTGGCAAGAAGACAAAGAAGATGAAGTATTCAACATAGGGCAGTCTATGATCCCAATGAGGTCCAAGAGGATGAGGAAGGCGTGCCATTAGGGAAATCTTCGGTGATTCAGAGGTTATTACTCACACCAAGGGTGGAATTTGGTGACCAGCAGAATGAGATCTTCCGAGCACGATGCACCGTTAATAAAAGGGTCTATGATTTGATCATAGATAGTGGCAGTGTAGAAAACATTGCGTCGAAGAGTTTAGTTACCAAGCTGGGACTGAAAACAGAAAAGCATCCCTTCCCGTACAAGATAGGTTGGATCAAGAAAGGTATGGAAACTCTTGTTACTCAACAATGTCGTGTTACTTTTTCTATGGATAAATATTATGTAGATGAAGTAGTTTGTGATGTTGTTGAAATGGATGCATTTCATTTAATATTGGGTAGACCTTGGCAGTATGATGTAGATGCTACTCATAAGTGTAAGGATAATGTGTATGTGTTTTTTAAGAATGGCAAAAAAATTGTCCTTGGTCCTATTAAGGAAGGCAGTAGACCCAAAGCTTCTAAAGTGGAGGGGAAGCCAGCACTCCTTATAGTGAACAATGAAGATGAGTTTGACAGGGATTGTAAAGAGTTGAAACAGGTATACGCTGTAGTAGTGACAGATGGTGAGCCTAAGAAGGTTGCTGAGATACCTGAGGCGATTCAGCCATTGATTAAGGAGTTTGAAGAGCTTTTTCCGGAAGAGCTGCCTACAGGTTTACCACCGATGCGTGACATCCAGCATTGCATTGATTTGGCTCCTGGAGCTAGTCTACCAAATCTGCCACATTACAGGATGAATCCTCAAGAGGGTCAGATTCTACAGGGGCAGGTGGATGAGCTTTTGAGTAAGGGGCAAATTAGGAAGAGTATGAGTCCATGTGCAGTACCGGCATTGTTAACACCAAAGAAGGATAGGAGCTGGCATATATGCGTGGATAGTCGAGCCGTCAACAAGATCACAGTCAGGTATCGATTTCCTATTCCACGCTAGATGACATGTTTGATATGCTGAGTGGGTCCAAGTGTTACACTAAGCTGGATCTCAAGAGTGGGTATCATCAGATTCGGATCCGACTTGGAGATAAGTGGAAGACGGCTTTTAAGACAAAGGAGGGGTTGTATGAGTGGATGGTAATGCCTTTCGGATTGTCTAGTGCTCCCAGCACTTTCATGAGACTTATGAATCAGGTACTGAAACCATTTATTGGAAAGTTTGTGGTAGTTTATTTTGACGATATCTTGATTTATAGTAAGACAGAAGCAGCCCACTATAATCATGTGCGAGAAGTGTTAGCGGTGTTGCAGGCCAATGAGTTGTATATCAACTTGAAGAAGTGCAGCTTCTTGACTGATAAGTTGCTGTTCTTAGGGTATGTGGTCAGTGCGGATGGGATTCATGTTGATGAGGATAAGGTCCGTGCAATCAGAGAGTGGCCAACCCCAATGACAGTGAGTGATGTGCGAAGCTTCCATGGGCTAGCAACCTTCTATCGCCGGTTCGTTCGAGATTTCAGTAGCATAGTAGCCCCTATCACTGAGTGTCTAAAGAAAGGGAAGTTCTCATGGGGAAAAGAGGCAGAACAAAGCTTTTCCTTAATCAAGGAAAAGTTGAGCACAGCCCCAGTTTTGGCATTGCCTAACTTTGATAAGGTGTTTCAGGTGGAGTGTGATGCATCTGTGATCGGGATAGGCGCTGTTCTTTCACAAGACAACAGACCAGTAGCATTCTTCAGTGAGAAAGTTTGTGAAGCTCGAAGTAAATGGTCAGCCTATGAACTGGAGTTCTTTGCTGTAGTACGGACTCTTAAGCATTGGGAGCACTACCTGATTCAGAGGGAGTTTGTATTATACACGGATCATCAGGCATTAAAGCACATCAACAGTCAAGTTAGCATTAACAGGATGCATGCTCGGTGGGTAGCTTATATACAGCGCTTTCATTTCACTCTGAAGCACAAGTCTGGTGTCACCAATAAGGTGGCTGATGCACTCAGCAGGCGAGCATCGTTGTTGACCACTCTACGTACTGAAGTTGTAGGGTTTGATTGCCTCAAGGAGCTGTACGAGAATGACGAGGATTTTGGTGATATTTGGGGTAAGTGTCAACAAACTCATACTGCTATCAATAGTATGTACATCCAGGATGGTTTCCTTTTTCGGGGTAACCAATTATGCATCCCTAAAAGTTCATTGAGGGAGCAGATTATTAGGGAGCTGCATGGTGGAGGTTTGGGTGGACATATGGGCAGAGATAAGACTATAGCACTGGTGGAAGAGAGGTATTATTGGCCACAACTCAAGAGGGATGTTGGCAATCATGTGAGGAAGTGTCCAATCTGCCAAACTGCTAAGGGACAATCTCAGAATACTGGTTTATATATGCCTTTGCCAGTTCCACAAGCACCATGGGAAGATCTGTCTATGGACTTTATACTGGGTCTTCCTCGAACCCAGCGAGGTATGGATTCTGTTTTTGTTGTGGTTGACAGGTACTCCAAGATGTCCCATTTCATAGCATGTAAGAAGACTTCAGATGCTACTCGAGTGGCCAATCTGTTCTTTAAAGAAGTTGTGCGTTTGCATGGAGTGCCAAAGTCCATCACCTCTGACCGGGATACCAAGTTCATTAGTCACTTCTGGCGAACTTTGTGGAAGCGTTTTGACACTTCCTTGAATTACAGCAGCACTAGTCATCCACAGACTGATGGCCAGACAGAAGTGGTTAATCGTACTTTGGGGAATCTGATTCGGTGTATCTCAGGTGAGAAGCCCAAGCAGTGGGATCTTGCGTTGTCCCAAGCAGAGTTTGCATACAATAGCTCAGTCAATAGAAGCACTGGTAAGTCTCCATTTGCCATCGTCTACTGCGTGCCCCCAAAACACGCTTTGGACTTGGTACCTTTACCAGAGCTTCCAGGAGTGAGTCAAGCAGCAGAGAATATGGCTGACCGTATTCAGGCTATGCAAGAGGAGGTGAGATAGAAACTGGAAGCTACAAATGCTAAGTACAAGGAGGCTACTGATAAGAAGAGGCGTGAGAAGATCTTCAATGTTGGGGATTTAGTGCTGGTGTATCTTAGGAAGGAGAGATTTCCTGTTGGTACCTACAACAAATTGAAGGACAAGAAGTATGGCCATTTCAGATTACTAAGAAGATCAACAACAATGCTTATGTGGTTGCTCTTCCTCTAGATATGAGCATTTCTTCTACCTTCAATGTTGCTGACTTATATGATTATCATCCTCCTGATGAACCGGATAGTAGGAACTCGGGGTTGAGTTCTTTTCAAGTGGGGGAGACTGATGTAGAACAGACAGCATATGCCTTCTTGGAGCAGCAAGGGCGCAGGAAGTCACAACGCAAGATCAAAGGGGGGTGCCAGTAGGGGCCATCAGAGGTAACAGTGTTGGAATTGCATGAAATTTGGCAGGTTGAAGGGAAACGGCGTTCTGATCCAGATTCATGCTACCATGAACGTCGCCAAATTTTAGGCAAATTCCTTCGTTAAGGCCCCGAAAACAATGTTTTTGCTATTTATAGTAATATTTGTTTTTCCTTAATAACTTTTAGTTTAAAAGTCAGAATAAGGTCCCGTCTGTTTTGGGACGACCCTTAAGGTCAGTAGTTTATGATTCTGCGTTTAACTCAATTTTGCCATTTTTGGTAAAATTCGGTAATTTTGTCACCTAATCGCTTAATTAGTGCGAATTAGGGTTTTAAACGTTTTTGCTCAGTATTTATATGTTTTGTAGCTATCGGAGGCAAATCAGACTATTATCAATAAACACAGACATTTTGTCAATTTTTCTCTTCTGGTGGATTCCAGTTTTATCTCCTTGTGGATTCAGGGAAAACCCCTCGTGGATTCGAGATTTACTACCAGAAACTAACAGTTTAGTTTCTGTTTCATCAAAAGAGCAT
Source organism: Quercus suber (assembly GCF_002906115.3). NCBI lineage: Eukaryota > Viridiplantae > Streptophyta > Magnoliopsida > Fagales > Fagaceae > Quercus > Quercus suber. The sequence goes on from NW_027070037.1 coordinate 237,581, forward strand.
TGTGTGTGCTTCTCTTCCGGCTTCCGCGACATCAATAACTAACAAGATAAGACTCTAGAGAGAGGCAGGGAGACACAAAAATTTTGTAGATTGTTAAATAAAATGCACTATTTCACTATATATTACCAAAATAAAAGACCTGAGATTAACAAAACATTTGAAAGAGAGAGAAGGAAGAATCTGAGGGGTCACCACCTCCATTATATTCGCCTCCCACCACCATCAAGACATTGAAACCCCTACGGGTAATCATTTTTTCTTTTTGAATTAGGGGCTTAAATATAATTTAGGTTTAGGTAATTTTGTTAGTTAGTTTTTGTTTTTAGTATATAAGTAGAGAGAATATTTGGTGCGCAATGTAAAGTCATATTTTACCATGATTTAATTTTAAATCATTTATAAGACATACATATGCACTTGCCCACACTGTCTTAATGTCACACTATCGATGAGTGAAAGACAATTAGAGAGTTGAGTATACTTTTATTTTATAGTATGAAATATATGAACACAACACAAATTGGTTGATTTTCATGGTCCCGTTACTCTTTTGCATTTATTTTTAGTTTCATGATTTAAAAAAATAATAATCTTACCTTAAGAAGGTTACAAATACGCAGTGAAGCTATTAAACCAATTTTTAATATCTCATAATATATATATTTATTTACTCTAATTTAGTTTTTTTTTTTTTTAATTTATGTACAACATTATTCAAAATTGTTTTACATAAAATATCATAAAATTATTCGTACATCACACATGCAACTTACGGGTTATTATTAAAAACAATACCACCACATAGGCACACACCACACGTTTTCCTTTCTTTTTCTCCACCCCCTTCCTTTTTTGTTTCCAGCCGATCCTTCCTCTTCAGCCTCTGTACCATTGTATTGATTGTAAAAAAATTTCATAGCATCTAGGACCATTTTCCCAAAGCCTTTCACATCAATCTAGAAGTCTTGGAGCTCTGGTTTCGTCAAGTTGTCCTAGTTCCAACGGTAGATTGAGAAGGTTTTCATAGATGTGGAGGTGTGTGCTGATGGTTCGACTTGCTAGTCTCTGTGCATGTGATCAGATTTGGCCAGATCTTCTTCTTTGTAATTTTTTTTTCTTTGTTTAGATTTTTAGCTTTGTTGTTCTAATTTAATTGGTTTTATGAGAATAAGATTGTGGTGTGTTTTGATTGAGAAGAGGAGGAGTGAGATCTTTGCCTTCAAAATATTTTCTGGGATAAAAAATCCTTTGATTCTGATCTCAATAAGATTTTGATATATTTTTTTCTCGTTTTCTCAATTTGTGAGTAAAATTGTCTTTGGTTTTTCTTTTTTCAAGGCTCTGAGAGAGAGCTACCTTGTTCTCTAATGAGAAGTAAGAGAGTGAAGAAATAAAGAGAAGAGAAAAGAGAGAGGGAAAGGGATGAGAGATAAAGAATCATTCTTTTATTCAATGGGATATTTTTTTTAATAGGAAAAAATTGTTTGGAGTTGGTACAGTGCTCTCCAGGTCAAGGGAGCTATTGTAGCAACTCTAAAAATAAATTTGGAGTTGGAGAGGCTGTTGGAGGTCTTTTTGTGTGTTTGCTCTCAAAAATTAGCTTTAATGAGCCTATTGGAGCTGCTCTAATATTCCAAGGTCAGCATAAGCTTTAGGTAAAAGTTTTATTTATTTTTTATTTTTTTTATAAGCTTTAGGTAAAAGTTTTTTTTTTTATTTTTTTTTATTTTTTAATAATTTGATAGTTAGAGGCAAGAGGGTGCCAATCAATTAAGTTTTTACTCAAGATTTAATTCAAAGCATAGTTGGCTTCAGCTTTGCTAACTGACTACATTTGGACAATACCACACATGAGCCACCTCATTCAAGGTTTTCAAGCCATAATCCTGGGGTTTTAAAGAACAAGCAAAATTCCACTTGAGGTTATTATCATCATTTTATTTTTCAAGATCCAACAGTGATCCAAACTCAAAGTGGAAGGACCCCAAAATAAGAGAAGAGCCAAACACCGACTGCAGCAAATACAACCCAAACATCGGAAATGCTACTGAAAGAATCTTTCGTAGCAAAAACAAATCTCAAAGGCCTAGTTGAAAATTTATTGTCAAAATACATATAACCTTTTATAAATTCAGTCTCCAAAGATATCCGTGTGCCAAGTTTAAAAAGCTCTCAAATGTTCCACTCACTGGGGATTTCACTTCTCAAACTGAGACTCATGACAATGTGGGTCCAGCCAATCCCTGGTAGAGCCCTTTGCCATGTTGCCGGTGGCTTTGCCACCACCCACAAGTTCTCTGAGACTCTCTAACTTATTCTCCCGACCTGTCCCACCAGTCCTCTCATCTGCTTCCTTCAATTTTTGCTTGAACCGCTGCTTACGACCACCAGAATTTGGCTCTTGCTGCTTTGACTGTGAAGGAGGTGCTCCTGGACCTAGGTAGATATTCTCTTCTTTTTTGGCCTGCAAAAGTGAACAAAACGTAGATTTTAAAATACAAACTTAAATACATAATCTATTTACAATTTTTTTTTTCCTTTTTTTTGGCAATGAATAGTGTAGGATGACCTTTGGAGAAGGAGGTTTTGAGGCTTCTACTTTTGAAATATCAGTTTTACTCCAATCTAAGTCTCCTATTTCCAAGCTTGGAATCACGAATCCATCAGTGTCTGATGCATATAAAGGCCATAGATTAATGTCAGCACAATAAGAGACACCTTAAAAAATTTAGAGATGTTAAAGCTGATGACACCCACACAAACCCATTTAAAAAAAAAATTGATCAGTCAAAAAAACAGGTCACTAAAAAGTGAAAGAACATATTCATCATCATCTACTCACTTTACGCTAACATATAAGGTTAAACTACCAAATCAATCTGTGAATACAAACTACATGGGATATTATAACAAGATGAAAACACTCTCTCTCTCCAATATGATAATATTACTAATGATGTAACAAGTAATGACACTACTGAAGACATTTTTCCTTGAGACAATGATAGATGTTACACCTTCCACTCTTGCAGACCATAAACGGTCCACCTAATTAGTTACATGTCAATTCTTCAGGTATGGCCTGTGAGAAGGCTGCATATTACTCCCATCTAAATGAACAATACTTCAATTGGTAAACAGGATAAATGAGATTTTAACAATTAAGAAATATCAAACTCAACTTCAAATTAGAGAAATTCAAAGATTACAAAGACTCCAAATTTATCAAGTGCCACATGAAAGGCATTATGTTCTATGCTGAATCCTCTACTCATAGCATTCTCTACTGAATAATTACTCATATTCTTACTATGTCTTCTAAAAGATGGAAAGACACAGACTGCATAGCCATATCAACATAAAAAAAAATAATAATAAAAAAAATAAAAAAATAAAAAAAAGGGAAACAACATATACATATATTGTAAATGATGTATAATTCATTTATGGTCCGTTTGAATTGAGGGGGAAAGAGGGGGAGTAGAGTAGAGTAGAGTAGATTTAGCACAAAATTAGCTTATTTTTAGCCAATACTACCCTACTCTACTCCCCTCCACTCCCCCTCCTTCCCCCCTCCATCCAAACATGTCATTAATTGCTTAGGAAAAAGTGAAAGCGAAAAAGCACAGGAATGGATGAAACAAATTGTCCTTGTGAAAAGATTAGCCCGTCAATGATTAATCACATAATAATCATCGTGTGTGACCCCAAGACACAACAAACAAATTCAGAAACATACATTAGAGTTATGAACATTAGGTAGTTATAAACTTCAAAGGACCAAGCTCATACACATGGAGTTCCAATCATCCTAATGTAAGATGTATGTGCAAACAAAGCATAAAGATAACTAAGTCTAATTTATGGTCAATCTACTAGACCCACTAAATGAACTACAGGACATGAGTTAGTAAAAATATGTGTAAATGGCCCATTGAAACAATAATATACTCTTCCAGGGACATAAAAGTCTCCACTTTGACAGGGAACTCAAGCATAATTGCATTGCAAAAAACCATATATTAACAGATGATCTGACATTTATGTGCAATATAGTGCCAACTACAGCTCAGCGCATGCATGTAAGCAAGAAACATTACTTTTATGATGTTTCCCTCACACTGACAACTTAATCCTCAGCTAACTATATTCACCCATGTTCATTAGAATGGAAACTCATTTAACAGTATTATATTTATTCCCATCAAATAAACAAAGTAACATCAGGAATGAAAGATATCAAATCAGTAGGCCACATATTCTCAATTTCTTTTTCGTGACAACACATAAAACAATTTTTTAGGCATATACTCATTCCCTTCATAAATTTTAGGTAATATATAACTTCTGATTTCAGGTCCCTATTTTTTCCCAGGTTCCATGATTTAGCTATACCAATAGATAAGAACTTATTTTATTGGCCAAGTAAAAGACATTTTTGACACATTAGAGATGGTCATCTTTCTAATACAACAATTTAATCTCTTCAACTCTAATGTCTAAAGAAAACCCCTTAAAGTATTTCAACATATCTACAATTCTTGTCAGAACAAAACTTTTCTGCAATTTGAAATGTGCAGACAGCTCCTGAGACAAAGTCAAGTACTAAATACATTTTTTTTTTAAAAAAAAAAACCTCCAATGCCCACACATACCCAATTTAACACTGATGGGTTAAAAAGAAAAATTTTAACACAATGCAGTCTAAAACTGAGAAATCACACAATACAAGACATGCCCAATTCAAAATATTCATGCAACACCAAACTCATAAGTCATAACTCCACCAATAAAAATCAACAAAACCCACAAATCCAAACCCAAATCACAAGCCCTGTGCATCAACAACTATACACTAACACATCCAATTGCAATGCCATCACCAAAAACCACTCATAGTGAAACTAACTGTTGCATGCAGTTTTGGTTGTGGCATGTTAGTGTAAACCCATTTTTAATTAAGAGGAATTAGAGAAAATGGAGTGTATATTAATGAATTTTTACTAAACTCACTGCATTATCTTCTCTCTATCTGTGTTTTTGTTGTTGTTTTTGTTTTTGTTTTTTTTAATTTTATATAAGTAAATGCTTAAAATCATAATTTTATTAAAGAGATGATTACTCTATGGAAGTTGGCCTTGAACACTATTGGTCTCTAAAGCTTACATAATGAGCATTTTTAGTTCATGACTTTTCAATATATCAAATAAGTGTTATCAGTCCCTATAATTTAAAAATGTTAAGACTACTTTAATTTTGTTAGCTAATAATTGTAAATTTAGTACTCGATTTATTGCATAATAAATAAATTTTTATTTTTATTTACTTTTAGATTGGTGGTGCATCAATTTGTAGGTGGTGGATATTACTTTTTCCAATACCTATGAAGGTATAGTAAGAGAGAGATAGAGGTATGGGTTTAAATTTCATAAAAGAACCCAACATATAAGAGTTTCTATATGATAGTTTGTAATCTTTTGTAAATGATACTTTGTAATCTTTTAAAAACACTACGTTTTTATATCATTAAATAAATATCACCTTATTGTTCTGTTATATATATAAATAAGAAGACTGATAGAATAAACAGAGGAGGATTAATGATGCTCATTTTTTAAATTATAGGGACGGATAAACTGATTTGATATATTGAAACGTCATGAACTAAAAATGCTCATTATGTAAGCTTTAGAGACCAATAGTGTTCAAGGCTAACTTCCATAGAGTAAGATCTCTTTAATAAAATTATGATTTTAAGCATTTACTTATATAAAATTTAAAAAAAAAAAAATGAAGAAGAAGAAGATAGAAAGAAGATAAAACAGTGACTTTAGTAAAAATTCATTAATATACACTCCATTTTCAATAGGACAACGAACCAGATTGAGGTTAACCCACTTTGCAATCCCCCTTCCTTTTTGTTCTTTTGAGAGTTGAGCTAGTACATTCTTGTTGCTCTTTGATAGATTTAGTTTGTTGAAAAATAACAGTTTTGAATGACTGCTTTTGTGGACTGAAAAATAAGATATTGGTGAAAATGATAATATTTGACCATCAATATTTTACTAAGTTCATAACTGTCGTGTATATCAATATTTTACTATCCGGCTGTCATCAAGTTAATGTTTTTACATATGGAGGTGGATTACACTCTTATACATATGGATGCAAAACTAAATTAGTGAGGTGGATTATCACGTAAGAGTGTGCATTGGGTGGACAGGAACTGAGAATTTTCTAAAAGAAAAAGATAAAAACGAAAAAGAAAAATTGAGGACATGGTTATTGTACAGTATCAGTGAATCTGATGAACCATGTTGAATCTTTCATGTACTAGCAGAAAATTTTCTTTTTCTCAAACAAGATGACAAAGAATTTGAAGCATAATTAGTAGTTGCTCCCTGAAGTGAAGGGGATGTCTATGTTAGTGACAAGCAGGTATTTTAGCATCAATTCTGGTGTTAGATGTAAAAGATTAACAAAACAGAAAAGTATTCAAGCGATTTGAAGAATTTTAATTTGTCCACTGGGGGATTTTGGATGCCTGTTTTGCAGTATGCTGCCAAAAGAACCATTTGAATAAAAGACATATTATGAGATCATAGGAATGAGAAGGTCTTGTAGGATGCAGCTTGAATTAAGCAAGTTGAAATCATAAACATGTAGTGGCTTTGTTGATGAAATTCTTTTGCACATACAAGCCTTCTCAGCTTATAAGTGAATGCATCACATTTCCTGCTTTTGATTTCTACCAAAAATGGAACTGCAATCTCTTCATGGATGACTTTTACGTTAAGATTGGTTATTTTTATTGGCAGGCTGAAAGTGGAACTAATGAACAAGAGAAAGAAGCAAGTAGACTCACTGTTCCAACGGTCACAAGAGCAACGGTAACATTGATTCAAAGATGCTTAAAACGATGACGTTTCATTAAATGATAAACGGCATCGTTTTACTCAAGCGTGTCTTACTCACTTACTCAAGATCGCAGACGACATCGTTTTGAGACGGCTCTTCTTCTCTAAACAATTCTGAAATTGCTCTGTTCTTCATGACTTTAAGCTCCAGATATTTTCCTTATCAGATTGTAGATATTTTGTTTATCATGTGCAGCTGTATTTTCTGTTAGAGTTTGTTAGATAGGAATCTTCTAGAGGTAGGTACGAGCTATGTATTGTATAAATAGTGAGTGAGGGTTATGTATTCATTTCAGTGAGCTTGAACAAAATTCAGTTTCAATCTTCAGGGAATTCTTCATCTCTGGTTTTCTCTGTTTCCACCATTGATAAACCTTCAAGCTCTTCTTTTTCTTTTAAAGGCAAGTAAGGATTACAATTCTAGCAAGGCATATGAGCAGCTTGCCTAAGTAAAAACAAATAGTACTCTTATATATCTAAAGGGAAAACTGTAATTAAAAAAAAAAAAAAAAATTCTTCAGTTCATGCAGAGATCTAAGCCCTATTTCAAACTTGGCCAATTTTACTTTTGATATCAATTTTTGGGAGTGGGAGCGGAGTAGAGAATTGAAAGTGGACAAATTTATGGATCTTAATGCCAGGATTTAGAAGTCCTTATTGGTTGTTCCAAGAGTGTCATGTACTAAGAAGATTTGTGAATTTATGAAATGCTTTGCAATTTTGTTGAATGTGCGAAAATTTTTAGTAGCTAATTTGGTTTTATTGGTTGAAAGGTCAGAAGAGAGATAGAACAATGTTACAAAATTAATTATATAAAAAAAAAAAAAATGTTATGAACTCATACACAAACTTGGGCTAGGAGTCTTGAATTTGGCTTTTCAAGGATGGGACCTGGTCATTCTCATTACCTGCAAGCACTAGAGTTAAGTAGAGAGGTACGTGAATTTATAGATTGCTTCCTGCCTGCTTTGCCTGGCATACATGAATGTAAATTTCTGTATCTAAATTATGTTTTCACATGCTGAGACAATCATGCATAAAGAATGCTGAGACTTGGCAGCACAAAACCACAATTGCATCTTGGAAACATACTCTTCCTTTTGACTTTGGTTAGCTTTTTCTTATGGTCTTCAGATTGTGAAACTTTTGAATTGCACTTCATGGAGTGGGGTTGGTCCGGGACTAATGCATGTTGCTACTAAAGGTGCTTTAGAAGTGGGAAAACCAGTGGGTGGATTAAAGATAGGTACAGAAGCTAATGAAGAGACAGCCTCAAATTTTCATCTGTGTCTACCTTCAGAAACTTATCTTACTTGCAGATAATCTATTGTTGTCACCTGATGCTTTCAGTTGCATGAATTGCTTTTCAGTAATGCTGGTTTTTTCTGAGGTAGCATAGGTTGGTGGATGCTGCAGTTAGGAGCAATAGTTCTGATAGAATTGTTGTTGTTGCTTTTCCTGGTGGTATTGGTACTCTAGATAAGGTGTTTGAGATATTAAAATTAGCATTAATTCAACTAGAATGGATAGGGTCAGAGCTTCCTGTTCCCTCCTCTTTTTTTGATAATCGCCTGTTCCCTTACTTTAATGATCTATGACTCATTCTATTCAAAGCTATTAGACTTTCTTGATGATTGTGAGGAATGGGGTACATTTCCAAAAGGAGAGGTTGCATCACTATGGATGATTTGCAACATGAACTCAAGAGGCTTTGGCTTATTTAGCAGAATTTAATAATCTCCCTCTTAGTGACAAATGTAGAAGTGAAACTGAAATGCAAAGTATTTGTGGGGCAACAGTTTCTTTATATTTTTGCAGTTGACGATTGATTGACTGTTATGAGATTCTTTTTCTATCTATTTGATTTTATGTGCAATAGATGTAATGGCATGAAGAATTTTGCATGCCAAAAAGCATTCCAAGATTTGGAAATGGATGCAGGCACAGGACAGACAGTGGCTGGTCTTTCCATATTCTCAAGGTCAATTTATTTTCCTTCCTTTAATTTAAACATTCGTATTAAATTAGTCAATGAATCCCTTAGCATGTGTTCAAGAGGAAAAGAATCCAAACATTAAGTGCTTCTTGATAGATCCTCTTGGTTCTGGTTTATTCAAAAAGGTTACAAGGAGGGCAATGCATACTAGAGAGGACGAAGAATGAAGAATCCATTTGACACAATAACAGAAGGACTTGGAATAAATATGTTATCACAGAATTTCATGACGGCAAAATTTGATGGGGCTTTCAGCGGCACAGACTTGGAAGCTGTTCAAATGTCTTGGTAAGTGCATGCCTTTGTTTTACTAAAGTGATATATCTTGTTGATAGGATGAGAAATGAAACCAATGGGAAAAAGATTGGGCCAATTCTACCAGTTTGTTGTTTTGTTGATTCTACTGTATTGTGGATTTTTTTCCTTTTCCCTTTTTTGTCCATCATTAATATTTTCCAAATCATGAAACATTAAAAAAAAAAAAAAAAATCCATTCTTTCACCCATTTTCCTTTGCTGGAACACAAATACTTTCTGTGTGTTTTAATGCTATGCTTCTTGAACTTTTATCAGGTTTCTTTTGAAGAATGGGCTCTTTCTTGGAAGTTCATTGGCCTTGAATTATGTCCGAGCCACCAGACGTTCAGTGACACAATCCATTTGTAACACCCCAACCTAATTGCATAATTAATTTTATGGGTTTATATGCATGTCATTATCTTAATTACTTTTAAGTGCATGAAACTTTGATATTGTGATATTATAGAACATTTATGCTCTTTTAATGTGATGGATATAACTTTATAAAGGTAAGGATATATATATATATATATATGCAAAGTGATATTATTTTTGTAGAAAAGTGTGAGTGTGAATGCAAGAAAGTGGAAAGTGGGTGTGATTTTTCTTTCCCTAGCCATACACGTATTCCACCCAAAGTCTCCATCTCTTATCCCCTTTTTGCTGCCCCAAAAGTCTTCTCCTTATCCTATTTTCTTGGCTGCATCAGACCAGAAAGTCCAGCCCTCTTTCCCTACTCTTTTCCTTGTTCTTTGTTTCTTTCTTCTCCCCTTTTTACATGGCAGCCTTCCCTCTCTCACCAAAACAAAATATCCCTCTCTAAAGAAGAAATTAAAGGGTTAACACTAAAATTTCAGCTTCAAATTGTTGGGGGTAAGTAATCAAAACTTCATTTGTTATTTCTACTTCTTTAACCTCTATCCTGATTTTATAGGCTGAATTATGATTCTGTTTTAGTGATTTGAAGGTTTGATGATATTATCGTTTATTGAATGTTTAATAACATATTTTAGTATGTTTATTATAGGTAAAAAAATACCCAAATGAAATTAAGGCCTATTGCTATTTGTTGATGATTTTGTAAGAATATGTACTGAACCTGTCTCTGTGACAGATTTGATGTTTACAACAAGAAAAATATGTATTAAATCATATTTTGTGAATTAGGATGCTAGGAGTATTTTTTTATGAATTATAAGACACACATGGTTGTTATGGAAGTGGTCTCACAGAATTTGGATGAACATAAAAATAATGGTCTAATTTTTAAATAGCAAGAAATTCTGTCAGGACAGATTTGAGTATGCTGTCTTGTGTGATTTTTAGTAAATCATGGGTTTATTCTTTGACTCCGAAATTTTTATGGTTTATACTGGACATACAGGGGAGTAGTTATGTAAAATTTCATGACAATTGGATGTGTGTGGACAACCCGTTTGTATTTTACAAATGGAGCTTATTCTGCTGAAATGAGCAGTGAACAACATATGCTACACCTGACTTTGTGGATTTAATTCTCAAGTTAGGGAGAATGTTTTGACCTATAATTTAATATGTTCATCCTTTGGTATGTTAGAATCATATGTAAATTTTATGAATTGGTTTCTCTGTGATTTAGTACATCATGTTGTCTAATGAATGTATTTTGTATTTGTGGAAACCTCTTTGAGGTGGGAATTAAGATTTCCTTGATTCTAAGAGATAGGCTTTGAGATTAATGTGTAAGTTTATGTTAAGGAATAATAGATAGTAATAAGCTTTGATTTTGGTTTAGGTGTTACCAGTCGTTAGGTCTAAGCTCTTTCGACTTTAGGCTCTCGGTTCCTCTGCTTTCAGGTAAGGGATAAGTTATAGGAGCGTTTGGTAAGTCATGAGGTTATTTTAAAGTATATTATGCATTAAAAGGTTTTTGATTAGAGATATCGCATGTAAGCATGTTTCAGAAAAAAGATATGTTCGTTAGCTTTCGAAACCCTATGTATATGATTTAAGCATAATGATACTATTACTAATTCCATGAACATTATGTTTAAAGAACAGAATGGAAATGCTAGTATTATGAAATGTTATGTAAAATAAGAAATTTCAGTATTATGTATAAGTATGAAATGTTTTCGGGTTATGTCCTCTGGTAATATGAACTCGATCGAAGTATGCATTGAGAATGGCGGTTCGTCCGCGCTCAATTAAAGTATGTAATGAGGATGGCGGTGCGTCCGCGCTCATAAGTACAGACTTATCAGCTATAGACTCACCAATAAGTTATTTATGAACAGCTATATTATGTTATTAATCATGAGAGAATTATTTTGTTAAATGCATTGTGGAAAGTTAAAAGCTCTCATGAAAAGAAGAAGTTTCTAATGAAAAGAAAGCTGTTCATTAAAGATAAAAGTTTCTGAAGTTTTGTTATGCTATAAAGATAAAGTTTCTGAAGAAAGTACAAGTTTATGTTAAGAAGTTATCAGATATCTGTTTTTCTTTATGAAACGTTAAGTTTTATAATTATGAAAGTTATCATATTTTATAAGAAGGAGTTTATGAAGGAAAGTTTTATTATTCCTTAAGATGCTTTCAGTTTAAGACAAAGTTACTGATTATCTGATTTTAAGTCAAAATGATCATTTTGTAATGAAAAAAAAAAAAATATATATATATATATATATATATATATATGGAAACTTTGTAAGAAATGAAAGAAATTCAATCCGAAAGGCTTTGATAATATTATTCTGATAAGAAAAAGGAGAACAATTATTTTCCTACAAGGAGCGTATAAGTTATTATTATAAACTAGCTGCAAACCCACGCGTTACGCATGATAATTATTTTTATGGTGGTTTTATTAATTTTTTTTTTTTTAACAATTTAAACTAATCTAATAATGGGCAATGTATTTCGTAATTATATTTTTATTTATTATAGGAACAATCATAAATGTAATATTGAAACAATCCAAAACACCAAAAAAAAACTTAAACTTAAAAAAAATTAATAAAACTTAACAATGATTAATTGAACCAATATTAGGATAAAATTTTGTTTTTGATAATCTATTAAGGTTATTTTCTTTGTAGAAATTATAATTTCTGCCACCCAAAATATATTATCAAATAAACAATTATTAGCAAAATCTAAGAATTAAATTTCTATACATTCATTTTTATAAAATAATAATAATTAAAATAAAATTGTAAAAGTTAAAATTTGTCACCTATCCGATTATTTTCGCTTGGCTAACTTTTGCTTTTCTTTAAATAAATGGCATTATAGAGTACTTTGCCCACCACAAAGGATTAGAAAATAAACAAAAATTAGTAAAGTCTCATAGTTTAACATCTAAATTGAGCACTATAAAAAATCATGCTATGTAACAGAATAAATAGCAAATTATCCAAATCATGCTATGTAATAGAATAATATTATATTTTTATATGCTATATTTAATTATTTAGAACACAATAGGATAACATTTAACAATAAAAGAGAATAAAAAAATTTTTTAAAAAAAAAAACACTAAATCACACTAACCCAAAATAAAGTTTTAAAGAATATAAAAAATTATCAACCTAAAGTAGAGATGCAAGAAAAAAAAAATCCACCAAAAACTTTAGAGAGAGAGAAAGAGAGAGGGAAGGAGAGAGAGGGAACCCTTTTTTTTTTTTGGTGAGGGAAACTATGCATAGAATAGAAGAGATAGTGACAAATTTATAGTAAGAGTGTGTGAATAAGAAGAGACAAAAATAAAGGAAGATGAAGGAAAAGAGGAAGAATGATATTGATGTAGAGGGTAGTGGGTAGTGGGGAGATGAAAAGGTAAGGGAGGGAGAAAGATTGAAGAAGTAGTGGGGAGATGAAATGGTAAGAGAGAGAGAAAGGTTGGAGAAGTGTAACATTAAAAAAATAAATGTTAAAAACAATTATAAAAAAAATTGGAAAAAAAAATTCTAAAACTTGAAAGGCTTCAACGTTTTTTTTTTTTTTTTTTTCCTTTAAGCTGAAAAGGCTCATACAAAAATTTAAAGTTGAACTGAAAAGGCTTTGGGTTGGGCTTGATAGTGGAATTAAATAAATAAAAGGTGGACTTGATTAATTATACAGATTTATTGTAGGGTGACAGTGGAAGTAAATAAGTAAATAGTGGGCTGGATTTATTATAGGGTGATAGTGGAAGTAAATAAATAAGTAGTGGGCTGCATTTATAAGGCTGAAAATTGTAAAAACCATATTAAAATTGTAGGACAAATTATATTATAAAAAAAAAAATGACATGGCAGCTGATATGGCGCAACATGAGAGTAGCAGCATTAAACGCTACGTTTCATCTTTTAGTAATATATAGATAGTATAAAATACTATGCATGAAAAGATGTTCTCTTATCTAAACAATTATAAAATGAAATGGTTTGATTTACATGCATCCTTATTAAATTTTCATGTATCTTACCTTTACTGGGCTTCGTAGCTCACCCCTTCCACTCTTTCAGTCAATAGGTTTTAATTTGGAGTAGAGGGAGCCTTAGTCGAGTTTTGGAAGGAATTGGTTTTAGTTTTAAAAGTATAGATCCCAAATTAGCAATTTGATGTTTAGTTTTACAGTATTATGTTTTTGAGGATCTAAAGAAAGTTGTGTACTTTACAGTATTAAGAGATGTATTATGTGAGATTCAGAATCTGAGTAACTGGTGGATTATATTATTCTTTGAGTTTAGTATAGATGTTCTGAATGTCAAGTGAAAAATTATACCATTTAAGTAAAGAAACGAAGATGATAAGAAAGAGGGAAGCTTTTGTAAAAGTTAAGTTGGTTCTTGTTAATATCAGGTTTAGGCTTGATATTAACATGCCGGTCACGGTCACAAATCTAAGTATTGGGTTTGGGGCGTGACACCATTGGCCCTGGTCACTCTATTGTAACTATTATTTATGACACTGAGATAAGTCATCTGAGTAACTTTTACAGTGCTGAATATCTGTCTCAGCATGGATTGACTCCCAAGGCTACTAGATTAGAGCTTCTGGGACATCAGATGAGTTAGTGTGATCCAGAGCTTTGACTCAGATGTTTATTGTTACCTCCATCCAAAGTTTGAGTAGGCCTATGCAATTATATTTATCTAACAAAGTTTTGTACATCTCTGTCAAGATAATGTCAATTTTTTGTTTCATTCTATCAAGACACTAATATGTATTTTCATTAAGAGGTGTACAATATTGTATTCAAAGCTGTGTACAAGGATGATTGAAATCATTTTGTCAAGTGAAGTTGAATGAATTAATGTTAATATACCAATTATTATGGTCTACGGCAATGTCAGGAGGAAATAAGTTTGCCAGACAAATTTGAGTAGTTAGTTCATTTTACTCTGAATATGACTCTTAGAGCATCATTGTGGAAGGCTATTAACAATGAATACTACTTATCTTGCTTGGCTTTTCCTTCTAATCTCTAACCTTAGAGCCATTATAAACAAGAAAGCATTTTGAGAATCAACTAAGTTCTGTCTTTTAATCTCTTAACTTTTAAGCCATTGTGAAATAGGAAGACTTGAAATCAACCTGTTGGCATGCGTAAAACATTTGGATATGCAACAATGTGAATATGTTATAACCACACACATTATAATTCAAAAATAAAACTCGTTTTTGTGGCTCTTAATGTCTACCCCTATCCTCCATCATCCAGTGGCCAGTGTCCACACCAACAAAACTCTTTGTCTGTCTGTCTGTGTGTTCATGCTATTGTTTGTTACTATCGTTTGTGATAGTGGGATGAGACATCTGTATATGTATTACAATGCCAAATATTTGTCTCAGCGTAGATTGATACCCAAGGTAATTGGATTAGAGTTTTTGTGCATTAAATGAGTTAGTGTGACCAAGAGTCTTGACTTGGTTGTTTCTCTCCGCTTCTACCAATGTTCAAGCAACCCTATGCAGCTATATTTCTCCATCAAAGTTCCCTTAGAAGGTGCCTTCTAAATTTAAGAGGATATGATGCGAACCTCAAACGACACGCTTTGAGACCCAACAAACAGTATTGGAATAATTGCCCAAGAAAGCTAAAATTCAGATTTTGGTAGAACCCTGACCCAAAGTTTATAAGTGAAACGCGAACCAAAGGTATAAATAACAGACCTTGACCTAATGATTATAATAGAATCATGAACTAAAGGTATAAAGTTTGAACGCCACAAGGAAGAATCCCTGATAAGTTCACAGTTCTTGAAGAACCAAAAGAAGAGCAAAGCCTCACCTTTTCTGATTTTTATTCAATAAATCCCTTATTACAATGAGTGCATGCTATTTATAAGGCATGACTGAAAATAGAAAAATATAAAAAACATACTAAATAATAAAACCCTAAATAAAAGTTGATTTGGTCTGAAATTAGCATATCCCAAATAGGAAAAATAGCTAAAAACGTTCTAAATAATAAAAGCCTAAAATTAAGGTAGATCTAGTCCAAAAATAGATGCTCCAGACTAGGAAAAATATCTATTAACTGATATGGAGCTGGAAAATCAATCAGCCATTAATCCACGTAACAGGTCCCACTCTCCTATTATTCATAAAATGTAAATTATATTGAAAGGACAAAAGGACACAATGCTTTGCTTGTCTAAATGAGCATACCATTCCAAATTTACAAGCCAACTAAACAGAATAGGAGCTCTATAAGCACTCAATTCCATCACAATTAAGATTCGGGAAGCTTTCCAGAGGCCACTTTTACAACACAACTTGCCTTTCATTGATGATCAATAGTAGTCTGCCCTTCAATGATGCATAATCAAGCACTTCAAATTTCTGAGAAATTTTGGAAAGGAATTGCATGGAAATTTATTTTCTTATTCTCGCACACCACTTGATTTCTCAAGCTCCAAATGTGATCTATAATTTTTGCTGCCATAAGAACAAACTGCTCCTTGGTGACCTGCTCACGTAACACATGAGCTGGAGGACTGACTATACTTTTAATGAGATCAAAGCTGTTATTAGCATTCAAAGACTCAATAAAGAATCCCCAGCTTGAGCTAAACCAAGCTGCTTTTGCTACAGAACAGTTTTTGAATAAGTGTAGGCATGTTTCTTCTTCAGTTTCACACAAAGGACAGCAAGTAGTTTCCATCTCACATGTTTGCTTCATTCGAGCTCTTGTTGGTAAGATATCGTTTGCAATCTTCCATAATAACATTTCAGAACGCTCACGAAGCTTTAAATTCTGCAAACTTCCCAACAGCGCTTCACAATCCTGTGTGAATCTGTGTGATTGAGAAAAACCGTTAGCTGATCTGATAGAAAATTTTCCTTTACCATGCATATTGGTTTATTAGGCATGCTTCTCGGTAGCAATGGGAATTTGATAATAGCATTATATGTTTCTTCATCAAGTGAGCTTTTAACATGTCTAAATTCCATTCATGGCCATCTGTTTTAAAATTAAGTAAATTCTGCTTGTTGTCATGGCTAGAAGATCTTAATATGCAACAATGCGAATCTATTTAGCTATATATTAAAGCTATTGGCAAAATTGGGTTGAACTCATTAAGAATAATATATGATTCTTTGCATGAGCAAATTACCATAACAGTTGAAATTCGTTTTAGATCATAATTAAATTGAGTTCAATCTATCATCCTAGCATTTGACATCAGTAAATTTAAGCTAATAGATGTTTGGATGAATGCAAGAAATTAGTAATGGAACAAACCTCTCAATCCGCCTGAGTTGTTTGGTGACATCAACCACAGTTGGCCTTCTTTGTGGATCGTTCACTGTACATGTCAAGGCAAGGTCTGCCACAGCTTGTAATTGGTGCTGTAAACTAGCACCTCCTTCAGCCAAGATTGCAGGATCCACAATCTCGTTTATGCAACTACCTTGAGCACAGTTATGTATGTACGCTACCAAAGTAGTATCTTCATCAGTTGTCAATCGGGATATATTAAGAGAATCCTCTCCAGTTAAAAGTTCTAGAAGAAACCGACCAAAATCAAATACATCAGTTTTCTCCGTTACCTTGCCTGTTGCATTAAACTCTGGGTCTCTGATTTTTGAATTCGCAAATTTATAATTAAATTCCACGAAAGTTTTACCATCGGGAATTGATACAGAAGCATAAAAGTGGGACAATTTGGGAACATCATGTTCATCTAATAAGATACTGCGCATATCTATATTCATGTGGATGACAGGTCTTGGGAAGGCAGTATGGAGATAAGAAAGAGCATGAGCAATCTGCCTTGCAATCTTTAACCTTCTCTCCCACACCATCGGCTCATGTTGTCGTTCTGTAACACGGGAGACAAAAATTCGATCTCCAACGAAACCATTGGCAGGATATTCAAACACAGAAAGGGGAGATGGAATGTGGATACAACAGCCTATGGGCTTTAATACATTGCTGTGACCACTCATTTGTGCAGAAATCACTAAATCATTGATTACTATACCGGCTAAAGGATAACTATAACACTTAAAAGAGAACAATTCGTCCTTCAAGAGAACCCTTGTACCAAATAAATAACTCTATTAGCAGCCCTTCAGAAGAAAAGTTGGTTACTAGGAGGAGCTGTTGAGGGAAGAGGGTACGGATGGGAATAGGCTTGGCATTGCAACACTTAATCAGCTTCTCAAGTAACTTGCTTCCATTCTGATAAAAGTAAAACGCTCTCTCTCTTTCCTTTCTTCTTTTAATAAAGAAATGAGGACATGGCATGAACCAACTCCACCGCATAGTTTGAATGTGGAACGTCCTTCCTTGTTCTCTTTCTTTTGTGCTCTTCTACTACTACTACTACTCTGCTAGCGAGTGAGGCTGGCTCAGCTCAATGATAATGAGGGCATTTTTATTGTAAATTTTCATTTCGGGAGGTTTCATCGAAAGTATAGTGCAAGTGCAGCTGAATTCCTCTATTAGTTTGTCAATGCCAATCCATGCAGTGTGTTGACTTGGGAGGGCCCCACCGGTTTCACAATAGTTGTTGGGACTCTTTTATTTATTTGTTATAGGACTCTTTTGTCATTTGCTTTACGATAAATTTCCATTCAATTCCGGTAATTTTTCACAATAGTCTCTAAATTTCTCTTAAAAATTTTAATTTTTTTTCATATTTAATTTCTTCTAATTTTTAATTTTATTTTTAAACCTCTTTAATCCAATGGCTGATATTAAAATAAACTTTATAACTTTTGATCACAACCATTGAAAAAGAATTACATGATGAAACAGCAGTAATTATTGCACCCGATTCCAATTCTAACCTGGGAGTTGAAAGGTCTGGTTTCACATTAGTTGTTGATTTTGTCATCCACGTATCTCTTTCCTTTTTTATTTTATTTATTTTTTAGAGAAATATTATATTGATAATATTTTCACAATAAATCCTATGTGGCAAGTTGTTACGAATTGTTATTAGTGGGGTAAAAAAGTAATCTCAGTGGTAGATTCAAATTAGAATCAATAACAACTAATCACCTATGATTTATTGTGAAAATGTTGTAAAAATATTGTGTACATAGTACTCATTTATTTTTTATGGGACTCTTTTGTCATTTGCTTTACAAAATTCCAATAAGTTTCCATTCAACCAAAATGAAGATGTGTAATTAAGAGTGATTATGGGATTCACCTAATTTTTTTTTGGATAAAATATCGGTCATGTTTTTAATTTTGTATTCAAGTTTTTATAACTTTATTTTAATTCTTATATTTTTAAACTTGTTGACATTTTGATCCTCAATGTCATCTCAAATTAGTTACGAAAAAAATATAATTTTAAACTAGTAGTGCAATCCATTAATCACTTATGCATTCTTTGTAAGTGAGATGGCATTAGGGACTAAAACAACAACAAATTTGAAAATATAGGGACCAAAATAAAGCTATAAAAACTTGATGATCAAATTGTCATAATTTTTTTTTATTTTTTTGTGAGGGAAACTATGCATAGAATAGAAGAGATAGTGACAAATTTATAGTAAGAGTGTGTGAATAAGAAGAGACAAAAATAAAGGAAGATGAAGGGAAAGAGGAAGAATGATATTGAAGTAGAGGGTAGTGGGTAGTGGGGAGATGAAAAAGTAAGAGAATGAGAAAGATTGAAGAAGTAGTGGGGAGATGAAATGGTAAGAGAGAGAGAAAGATTGGAGAAGTGTGATATTAAAAAAATAAATGTTAAAAACAATTATAAAAAAATTGGAAAAAAAAAATTCTAAAACTTGAAAGGCTTCAACATTTTTTTTTTCTTCCTTTAAGTTGAAAAGGCTCATACAAAACTTTAAAGTTGAACTGAAAAGGCTTTGGGTTGGGCTTGATAGTGGAATTAAATAAATAAAAGGTAAACTAGATTAATTATACAGATTTATTGTAGGGTGACAGCAGAAGTAAATAAGTAAATAGTGGGCTGGATTTATTATAGGGTGATAGTGGAAGATTTATTATAGGGTGATAGTGGAAGTAAATAAATAAGTAGTGGGCTGCATTTATAAGGCTGAAAATTGTAAAAACCATTTTAAAATTGTAGGACAAATTATATTATAAAAAAAAAATGACGTGGTAGCTGATATGGCGCAACGTGAGAGCAGCAGCATTAAACGCTACGTTTCAGCTTTTAGTAATATATAGATTGTATAAAATACTATGCATGAAAAGATGTTCTCCTATCTAAACAATTATAAAATGAAATGGTTTGATTTACATGAATCCTTATTAAATTCTCATGTATCTTACCTTTACTGGGCTTCGTAGCTCACCCCTTCCACTTTTTCAGTCAATAGGTTTTAATTTGGAGTAGAAGGAGCCTTAGTCGAGTTTTGGAAGGAACTGGTTTTAGTTTTAAAAGTATAGATCCCAAATTAGCAATTCGATGTTTAGTTTTATAGTATTGTGTTTTTGAGGATCTAAAGAAAGTTGTGTACTTTACAGTATTAAGAGGTGTATTATGTGAGATTCAGAATCTGAGTAACTGGTGGATTATATTATTCTTTGAGTTCAGTATAGATGCTCTGAATGTCAAGTGAAAAATTATACCATTTAAGTAAAGAAATGAAGATGATAAGAAAGAGGGAAGCTTTTGTAAAAGTTAAGTTAGTTCTTGTTAATATCAGGTTTAGGCTTGATATTAACATGCCGGTCACGGTCACAAATCTAAGTATCGGGTTTGGGGCGTGACACCATTGGCCCTGGTCACTCTATTGTAACTATTATTTGTGACACTAAGATAAGTCATCTGAGTAAGTTTTACAGTGCTGAATATCTGTCTCAGCATGGATTGACTCCCAAGGCTACCGGATTAGAGCTTCTGGGACATCAGATGAGTTAGTGTGATCCAGAGCTTTGACTCAGATGTTTATTGTTACCTCCATCCAAAGTTTGAGTAGGCCTATGCAATTATATTTATCTAACAAAGTTTTGTACATCTCTGTTAAGATAATGTCAATTTTTTGTTTCATTCTATCAGGACACTAATATGTATTTTCATTAAGAGGTGTACAATATTGTATTCAAAGCTGTGTACAAGGATGATTGAAATCATTTTGTCAAGTGAAGTTGAATGAATTAATGTTAATATACCAATTATTATGGTCTACAGCAATGTCAGGAGGAAATAAGTTTGCCAGACAAATTTGAGTAGTTAGTTCATTTTACTGTGAATATGACTCTTAGAGCATCATTGTGGAAGGCTATTAACAATGAATACTACTTATCTTGCTTGGCTTTTCCTTCTAATCTCTAAACTTAGAGCCATTATAAACAAGAAAGCATTTTGAGAATCAACTAAGTTCTGTCTTTTAATCTCTTAACTTTTAAGCCATTGTGAAATAGGAAGACTTGAAATCAACCTGTTGGCATGCCTAAAACATTTGGATATGCAACAATGTGAATATGTTATAACCACACACATTATAATTCAAAAATAAAACTCGTTTTTGTGGCTCTTAATGTCCATCCCTATCCTCCATCATCCAGTGGCCAGTGTCCACACCAACAAAACTCTTTGTCTGTCTGTCTGTGTGTTCATGCTATTGTTTGTTACTATCGTTTGTGATAGTGGGATGAGACATCTGTATATGTATTACAATGCCAAATATTTGTCTCAGCGTAGATTGATACCCAAGGTAATTGGATTAGAGTTTTTGGGCATTAAATGAGTTAGTGTGACCAAGAGTCTTGACTTGGTTGTTTCTCTCTGCTTCTACCAATGTTCAAGCAACCCTATGCAGCTATATTTCTCCATCAAAGTTCCCTTAGAAGGTGCCTTCTAAATTTAAGAGGATAACAATGAACTGGAGCAGTAATACAAGATAAGGACTAGGTACATCTCTGTTTGTAAGGATAATGACATTTTTGTTTCATACTTTTCAGGACAACAATATTTATCTAATTCAAAGGGAACGTGTTAACTGCAATTATACCGATTAGAAGATCAATTGTGGAGCAATAAGTTATTTAACGAATTTTCGACCCAAATTCACTTGAATGATTAAAATTTAAGACTATTTTGCAAAAAGAAAAAGGTTTGCCAAACAAAATTGAGAAATCATATATATTCTGGAAAAAGAAAATTTTCAAACCAATTAAACAGTACAAAAGTCTTTTTTCCCCCCCCAACAAACCACTATACATTGCCAGTTACTAAGACTGTGAACTACTTAGTTTGCATTCCTTTTATTCAAACAAAAGAACAATTATCAAACTCCTTTGCCAACAACAACCTATCCTCCAGTTCTTATAGCATCAATACATACCTTAAGGGTCTGCCATAATGATAACTTCCAAATGACAGGTTAAAATTGCCATACAAGCTTTGTCATCATTCAGTTACATCACAATCAAACTTCAAGAGGCCTTTCAGAGGCTTCGTTCATTGCTTGGATTTCATCACTAGAAGCATTCCTTTTCAATGATGCAAAAGAAAGCTCTTCAAAACTCTCATGAAGCTTTAAATTCTGCAAATTTCCCAAAAGCACTTCACCCGTTTGTGTGAACCTGTGTGATTGAGAAATACAATTAGCTGATCTCATTGAGAATTCTCCTTGATTACTTAAGATTCATACCAGTTTATTAGGCCTGTTTCTTAGCAACGATGGGGATTTCATAATGTCATCAAATGGCTCTCCATCAAATTAGCTTTTTTAAATTTTCTAAATTCCATCCATGGCCATTTGTTTGAAAATCAAGGGAGTAAATTTTGTTTGTTGTCATGCCTAAATCATTTGGATATGCAATAATGTGAATCTATTTATCTATAACATATGATTGGATGAAATCAAGTGAGTAAATAATTAGTGATGGAACGAACCTCTCAATCCGTCTGAGTTGTTTGGTGACATCAACCATAGTTGGCCTTCTTTGTGGATCTTCCTCTATACATGTCAAGCCAAGGTCCACCACAGCTTGTAATTGATGCTGTAAACTAGCACCTCCATCCCCATCTTCAGCCAAGATTGCAGGGTCCACAATCTCGTTTATGCAACTACCTTGAGCACTGTTATGTATGTATGCTACTAAAGTAGAATCTTTATCAATTGTAAATCGGGTTATATTAAGAGAATCCTCTCCAGTTAAAAGTTCTAGAAGAAACCGACCAAAATCATATACATCAGCTTTCTCAGTTACCTTGCCTGTTGCTTTAAACTCAGGGGCACAGAAACCAAAATGTCGAAAGCCATGAAAACCTTCCACGTCAGCTTCACCTTCAGGAATTGATACAGAATAACAAAAGCTGGACAATTTGGGAACATCATTTTCATTTAATAAGATACTGTTCATATGTATAGACATGTGGATGACAGGTCTAGGGAAGGCAGTATGGAGATAAGAAAGAGCATGAGCAATCTGCCTTGCAATCTTTAACCTTCTCTCCCACACCATCGGCTGATGTTGTCGTTTAGTAGCACGGGAGACATAGATTTGATCTGAAAGGAAACCATTGGCAGCAAATTCAA
Organism: Quercus suber; assembly: GCF_002906115.3. Classification (NCBI taxonomy): domain Eukaryota; kingdom Viridiplantae; phylum Streptophyta; class Magnoliopsida; order Fagales; family Fagaceae; genus Quercus; species Quercus suber. The sequence continues at coordinate 260,747 of NW_027070037.1, forward strand.
ACACTACAAAGGGAATTGGAGTGTGGATACAACAGCCAATGGGCTTTAATACATTGCTGTGACCACTCATTTGTGCAGAAATCACTAAATCATTGATGGCTAAATCGGGCAAACTATAATCAAAACACTTAATGAGAAAAATTCGTCCTTCAAGAGAACTCTTGTACCAGTAAATTCCCAAATGTTGAGCAGGATAATTGTTGGTTGCTTGGCAGAGTTGTTGAGGGGAGAAGGTACGGATGGGAATAGGCTTGACATTGCAAACAAAAGAACCCTTAATGAGAACAATTCGTCCCTCAGGAGAACCCTTGTACCAAATAGAGAACCCAATTACCAACTGTTCAGAAGAAAAGTTGTTGGTTGCTTGGAAGAGCTGCTGCGGGGAGAAGGTACGGATGGGAATAGGCTTGGCATTGCAAGAGGCAATCAGCTTCTCAAGTAACTTGCTTCCATTCTCATAAAACGCTCTCTCTCTTTCCTCTCTTTCCTCTCTTCTTTTAATAAAGAAATGATATGGCATGAACCAACTCCAGCGCATAATAGCTTGAATGTGGAACGTCCTTCCTTGCTCTCTTTTGTTTGTGCTCTAATACTACTACTCTGCTAGCGAGGGATGGAGGCTCATCTGAATGACAATGAGGGCATTTTTTATTGTAAATTGATTTCAGAAGGTTTTATCTTTGCGCTTGGGGCAATGATGCAGTCCGTGAGGTTCTAACCGAGACACGTCTATTTGTTGGAAAAAATTCTGTATAACTATGAATAAATTTCAACAAGCAGAGCAGAAGTATAACCACACAATAACACAAAAATTTACGTGGAAACTCTTTCTCCTTGAAGGGAAAAACTATGGGACAAACTCCAAATAATTTCACTATATATATTAAATAGAAATTACAACACTTAGAAATACAACTGAGTAAAAAAAAAAACTCTCTTTTTCTTTCTCTTACTGCTCTCTTTCTCACTATATATTTTCTCTCACTCTCTATTTTTCTCTTCTCTTTTTGCTTGCTCTCACTCACGCAATTCTTCAAGACTGCACCAGTCCTCACACTCTAGGACTTACTCTTTTCACTCTCTCTATTTTTCTCTTCTCTTTTCACTCTCTCTGCCCAAATGGCCGAATGGCCTCTCCCTTTATTTCTCCATCATTTCCTTCTTTTCTCCCTTTCACACTCTTTACATCAAGTCACAATAAATACAAGCCAACTTATCTTGACTTTGCTTCAACCAATTTCTTTTCTTCAACTTTGCCATAGCCGAATGACTCTTGCCTTTTTGCTTCTTTCTTTTCTTTCTTCCTTCAGCGTGTCCAACAGCCTAAGCCAACCAACCAACCCCAATAACTCATGCTGACTTTTGTACATAATGAAGAAAAGTAAAGAAACATGAAGACATGCTCATTAAATGAGCATGTCTATTACGTGGACTGGACTCATGGTGCAGTGCACCCAACACAGTTGCCTGTTGAAAAAAAAGGAAAGTGGGGCTGAATTCCTCTGTTTTTTTTTTTTTTTCGGAATTTGATAGTTAGAAGCTAGAGGATTACGTGCCAATCAATTAAGCTTTTACTCAAGATGTTACATGTTCCACTCTTGCAGACCACAAACGGTCCACCAAATTAGTTACATGTCAATTCATCAGGTATGGCCTGTGAGAAGGCTGCATATTACTCCCATCTTAATGAACAATACTTGCGCCAAAGAAAGAAACTTAATATTTACTATACTTCAATTGGTAAACAGGATAAATGAGATTTTAACAATTAAGAAATATCAAACTCAACTTCAAATTAGAGCAATTCAAAGATTACAAAGATTACATCTCAAGTAACTTGCTTCCATTCTCATAAAACGCAGCTCTCTCTCTCTCTTTCCCCTCTTCTTTTATTAAAGACATGATATGGCATGAACCAACTCCAGCGTATAATAGCTTGAATGTGGAACGTCCTTCCTTGCTCTCTTTTGTTTGTGCTCTAAATCTAATACTACTACTCTGCTAGCGAGGGATGGAGGGTCAGCTGAATGACAACGAGGGCATTTTTATTGTAAATTCATTTCATTCAGGAGGTTTCATCGAAACTAAAGTGCAAGTGCAGCTGAATTCCTCTATTTGCTTTTTATTTTTTTGGGAATTTCGAAAGGAAAGTGCAGCTTTTGCTTTTCACATGAACCGTTCAATGCCAATATCCATACCGTGATTTGACTTTGGAGACCTGTGGAGGCCACACGGTTTCTGTAGGATTGGCTTTTATTTAATTATTTTTTGGTCCTCTATTTTGTTCATGTTTTTAATTTGGTCCTCAATTTTTTTATAACATTTCACTTTTTTTCTTATATTTTAAAACTTACTGATATTTTGATCCCGACATCATTTCACTTACCAAAAAAAAAAAATGTAATTTCAAACTTGTAGTGCATTCCATTTATTACTTAAGCATTCTTTGTAAATAAGTCCATTTATTACTTAGACATTCTTTGTAAATGAGATGATGATAGGAATTAAAATGACAACAAGTTTAAAAATATAGAGATCAAAATAAAGTTATAAAAACTTGAAGACCGAATTATAAATATGACCAAAATATAGAAAGCAAAAAGTATTGTTGTCAAAATTTTTGTTTTTTGTTTGTTGCCTCAACACTTTGAAAATAATCCAACTTTTAACTTTTTGTAACAAATTTAACATAAAAATTATCAAATACCATATCTTTTGATAAACACTATAAAAAATAATAATAATAAAAAAGGTACTACGTCTGCAACAAACTCTAAGTATAATCGATTTATGCAAAATTAAAAAAAAAAAATTTGAAAAACAAATACATGTGAATCACTAAAATTGTGTGGATTGACCTTAGATCTACGTTCACAGGTGGTGTCGGGAAAAAAGTTTAACTAAAAAATTAGAATGACAACCCTAATGACACTTAGAAAAATCAAATCCCAAATGTACTCAAAGGACTCTCTCTCTCTCTCTCTCTCTCTCTCTTTGAAAAGCAAAAGCTAAAATAATTCTTGTTTTCTCTAAACAAAATTTTGGAACTCTATTAGAACTATAAACATATGGTGGACTATACATATATTCGAATTCTCAAAATATTAATCCAATATCCTTCTCAAAAAAAAAAAATTAAAATCCAATAATATATAAAGTTATAGATTAGTTTAACATCTCTAAGAGTTACAAACTTACATTATATGCACAACTTAATCCTAACTCATATATTCTCTTTAGAGCGATAGTCTCTATGTCTAAAGGAGAGTTTTCTCTCTTCTCTTAGGTAGTAGAAGTTTTAGTCCATTCTTTCTGAAGGAGAGTTTTGTTCTCTAAAGGTAGCAAGTTTACCTCTAGAGCTTATGGGTGTTTTTCCTTCGTGGGTCCTCTCTTGTGCCAAGGGTGTTTGTAGAGCTTGTGGGTTATTTTTTCGGGGTACGGGAAACAGAATAGGGTGGGAGGGAGTTTCTTCTCATCTGCTATAGCATGGAGGATTCATCCAAAGATTGGGAAAATTATCCTTATCTGATAAGGAAGAGAAAGGGTATGTACTTCCAAAGGTCCAGCGGAAAAATGAGTTTATGATTGCTGCGAAGGTGATCTTTGTCCCTGGTTTTTATGATAAATCGGGGTTGGAGAATGACAGAAAGCCAGGGAAGGGGGTCATGGTAAACTAGTGATGTTGGACAGTAGTGATACGGCGGCGCAAAGGGAGGAAAATTCAAATATGGAAACGGAAGAGACTGGGGAGGCATTAATGACAAATTTGAATCATGATGGGGCGATAGTTAAACTTGTGGAAACGGCTCCCGAAATAAATGTGGCAGCAAATAATATGGAGAAAATCTCCAATGTTGATAATGGCATATCAATTACGTTATAGCAGTAGCATGTTTCAGGGAATTCCATTATGGATAGCAGCAAGGAATTGATTGGTAATAAGTCAGACGAGCATATTCAGGATTTGTCAGGTGGATTAGTGATGACTCATGAGTTTGGGTCAGTTAATATGGTCAATAGTCCAGACAAGGAAAAAAGCGCAACAACAACAATGAAGGGTAATGAGCCAGGTCAGTCCGACTAGCCTCCACACCATGCCATTTGGAAACCACCTCCATGGCTAATCCTAAAGGTGAACTCTGATAATGCGATTGTCCGGGAACAAAATTTTGTGGATGTTGTTTTGGATATGGGAGGTGGATTAGTGTTGTTTTGGAGATCGACTAATGATGTAATTGTGGAGGGTTCGGGCACAAATTATATCGATACAATGTTTCAAGAAGAAGATAGGATAGGGATTGGAGTGATCATCCGAGAATGCCAAGGAAAATGCTTGGCACACATGGTCAGAATCATCCCTCTCCCCCTAATTGTCATAGAGCTTGAAACTTTGGCTATATCGAAGGCTTTACAGTTTAATGCTGATCTGAGTTTGGAAGATGTCACCCCAGAGGGAGTTTCAGAGATTGCACTGAACGCTTTGAATTCAGATTCGCAGTCTTTGGAATCCTTTGGTTTACTTAGTCTTTATGTTAAATGTTTTGCTAGTTTATTTCATTGTATTAGGTTTTCACATGTTCATAGAGAATGATTGTTGTATTCTCACATTAAGAGAGACGACAATGGAGTTGCTCATAGTCTGGCTAAAAATGCATTATGCATACCAGATTTTCATGTATGGATGGAAGATGTCTCATCTCATATTGGTTCGATTTTACAATTGGTTGTAATTGAATTTTATTAATAAAATCTATCAGTTTCTTTCTCAAAAAAAAAAAAAAAAAAAAACTCATATATTCTCTTTCATATATATATATATATATATAATTTTTTTTTTTTTTAACTTTTGTGAATATTTCATCATTTAATTTTTTTTATTGGATTAATATGTTGAAAATCTCTCTGCTAAATTACACGTTCTCATTATTTTTAATATGAATGCCAAACTTTGAGTTAATTGGCTATCATTTATTATAGATTCATAATCATATTGTGTGAATAATTTGAAAGTGCAAAAATATCTCAAAATATAAGCATTTTATATAATAAATAATTATTCATCTATTATTAACTTTATATTTTACAAACATGATGAATATAACAATTAATTAGATAATAAAAAAATTATTCAATGATATTAACTTCAAATCAACTCTCTGTATATCCACACGTATAATATTCCAAGGTCAACATGAGCTTTTGGTACAAGGGTTTTATTTTATATATATATATATAATTAGAGGCCAGAGGATTACGTGCAAATTAATTAAGCTTTTACTCAAGATTTAATTCAAAGCATAGTTGGCTTCAGCTTTGCTAACTGACTACATTTGGACATTACCACACATAGGGCACCTAATGTTGTGCACCTCATTCAAGGTTTTCAAGCCATAATCCTGGGGTTTAAAAGAAAAAGCAAAATTCCGCTTGAGGTTATTATCATCATTTTTTTTCAAGATCCAACAGTGACCGAAACTCAAAGTGGAAGGAGCACAAAATAAGAAAAGGGCCGAATACCAACTGCAGCAAATACAACCCAAACATCGGAAATGCTACTGAAAGAATCTTTCACAGCAAAAGCAAATCTCAAAGGCCTGGTTGAAAATTTATTGTCAAAATACATAACCTTTTATAAATTCAGTCTCCAAAGATAACCCTGTGTGCCAAGTTTAAAAAGCTCTCAAATATTCCACTCACTGGGGATTCCACTTCTCAAACTGAGACTCATGACAATGTGGGTCTAGCCAATCCCTGGTAGAGCCCTTTGCCATGTTGCCGGTGGCTTTGCCACCACCCACAAGTTCTCTGAGACTCTCTAACTTATTCTCCCGACCTGTCCCACTGGTCCTCTCATCTGCTTCCTTCAATTTTTGCTTGAACCGCTGCTTACGACCACCAGAATTTGGCTCTTGCTGCTTTGACTGTGAAGGAGGTGCTCCGTGTGGACCTAGGTAGATATTCTCTTCTTTTTTGGCCTGCAAAAGTGAAATAAACACAGATTTTAAAATACAGACTTAAATGCATAATGTACAGACAATATTTTTTCCCCTTTTATTTTGTAATGAATAGTGCAGGATTCTTGCAACTGACCTTTGGAGAAGGAGGTTTTGAGGCTTCTACCTCTGAAACATTAGTTTTACTCCGATCTAAGTCTCCTATTTCCAAGCTTGGAATCACAAATCCATCAGTGTCTGATGCATATAAAGGCCATAGATTAATGTCAGCACAATAAGAGACACCTTAAAAAATTTAGAGATGTTAAAGCTGATGACACCCACACAAACCCATTTAAAAAAAAAAAAAAATTGATCAGTCACAAAAACAGGTCACTAAAAAGAGAAAGAACATATTCATCATGATCACAATTACCATCACATCTACTCACTATTACGCTAACATATAAGGTTAAACTTCCAAATCAATCTGTGAATACAAACTACAAGGGATATTATAACAAGATGAAAACACTCTCTCTCTCTCTAATATGATAATATTACTAATGATATAACAAGTAATGACACTACTAAAGACATTGTTCCTTGAGACAGTGATAGATGTTACACCTTCCACTCTTGCAGACCACAAACAGTCCACCTAATTAGTTACATGTCAATTCTTCAGGTATGGCCTGTGAGAAGGCTGCATATTACTCCCATCTAAATGAACAATACTTCAATTGGTAAACAGGATAAATGAGATTTTAACAATTAAGAAATATCAAACTCAACTTCAAATTAGAGAAATTCAAAGATTACAAAGACTCCAAATTTATCAAGTGCCACATGAAAGGCATTATGTTCTATGCTGAATCCTCTACTCATAGCATTCTCTACTGAATAATTACTCATATTCTGACTATGTCTTCTAAAAGATGGAAAGACAGAGGCTGCATAGCCATATCAACATAAAAAAAAATTGGGAAACAACGTATACATATGTAGTAAATAATGTACAATTCATTTACGCTCCATTTGTTTCGATGTAAAATATTTTCCCATTTTCAAGTGTTTCATTGCATGTAAAATATATTCAAAGTTGTAAAATATCTTCCTTTGACTAAAACTGTGTGTGTAAAAACTTGTAAAATATTTTACCAAAAAAGAGTAAAACATTTTATAAAAATCTCACAGCCTCACACCCGACTCTTTCTCCCTCTTTCTCATACTTTACTCATCCACTCTCACACTTGCCCAAACCAGTGACAGCACCCACCAGCACGCCACTCTTCGCTCCACTCAGCCAGCACCCTTTGCTACTCTTTCCCTCCATTCTGGTGGCACCACCATCAGATCTCAACTTGTTTTGTCGTCAGAGAAGTCGCCACGAGAGGCCCGAGGTCGCCATCACTGCCGCTCCGTTGCTCATTGCTTGGATCTAGTTTCAAATCTAGAAACGCTACTGCTAAGATCTCTGATCTGGAATCGCTGAGAGTGAGTGGGTTTTTCGTTCCTTCACAATCTGGGTTTTTGGGATGGCTTGGGGGTTGCAGTGGGGGCTGGGTGGGTTTGTGGGTAGCGGTGGCTGGCTGGCTTTTGTTGATTTTTTTCTCTCCAGTTGTGATTTAGGGCTGGTGATGACTGTGGTGATTGGGTTTGTCGTGGTTGGTGGTAGTTGGTTTGTATTTGCATTTTCTAGTATTGAGTTCAATCCAAACACTTGAAAAAATTTTCCTGAAAATGTTTACATGTAAAATATTTTACATTTGAAAATATTTTACGTCGAAACAAATGGAGCGTTAATTGCTTAGGAAAAAGTGAAAGCAAAAAAGTACAGGAATGGATGAAACAAATTGTCCTTGTGAAAAGATTAGCCCGTCAATGATTAATCACATAATAATCATCATGTGTGACCCCAAGACACAACAAACAAATTCAGAAACATACATTAGATTTATGAACATTAGGTAGTTATAAACTTCAAAGGACCAAGCTCATACACATGGAGTTCCAATCATCCTAATTTAAGATGTATGTGCAAACAAAGCTTAAAGATCACTAAGTCTAATTTATGGTCAATCTACTAAACCCACTAAATGAACTACAGGACATGAGTTAGTAAAAATATGTGGAAATGGCCCATTGAAACAATAATAAACTCTTCTGGGGACATAACAGTCTCCACTTTGACAGGAAACTCAAGCATAATTGCATTGGAAAAAACCATATATTAACAGATGATCTGAAATTTATGTGTAATATAGTGCCAACTATAGCTCAGCACATGCATGTAAGCAAGAAACATTGCTTTTATGATGTTTCCCTCACACCGACAATTTAATCATCAGCTAACTATATTCACCCATGTGCATTAGAATGGAAACTCATTTAACAGTTTTATAGTTATTCCCATCAAATAAACATAAATACATCAGGAATGAAGATATCAAATCAGTAGGCCACATATTCTCAATTTCTTTTTCGTGACAACAACTAAAACAACTTTTTAGGCAAATACTCATTCCCTTCATAAATTTTAAGTAAAATATAACTTCTGATTTCAGGTCCCTATTTTTTTTTTAGGTTCCATGATTTAGTTATGTCAATAGATAAGAAATTCTTTTATTGGCTAAGTAAAAGACATTTTTGAAACATTAGAGATGGTCATCTTTCTAATACAACAATTTAATCTCTTCAACTCTAATGTCTAAAGAAAACCCCTTAGAGTATTTCAGCTTCTCTACATTTCTTTTCAGAACAAAACTTTTCTGCAATTTGAAATGTGCAGACAGCTCCTGAGACAAAGTCAAATACTAAATATATATACATATATATATTTAAACCTCTTAGGCCCACACATACCCAATTTAACACTGATGGGTTAAAAAGAAAAATTTTAACACAATGCAGTCTAAAACTGAGAAATCACACAATACAAGAAATGCCCAATTCCAAATATTCATGCAACACCAAACTCATAACTCCACCAATAAAAATCAACAAAACCCACAAATCCAAATCCAAATCACAAGCCCTGCGCATCAACAACTATACACTAACACATCCAATTGCAATGCCATCACCAAAAACCATGCAAAGTGAAACTAACTGTTGCATGCAGTTTTGGTTGTGGTGTGTTAGTGTAATTTAAAAAAGAAAAAAGAAAAAAAAAGAAAGCATAGTGAAACCAACAATTTTCAAATGAAATACTACACTCATAACACAATAGCATAATTAAACAATTACGTCAAGACATGTAGACATAAATCCAGAAAACCCAATATAAAAAAAAATAAATAAATAAAAAAACTTTCCTTTTCTTTCCCACATTTTCTCAGCAACAAAATAATGGGTTACTGACAAAATCTTTTTAAAAAAAAGTGAAAAAAAGAAAAGAAAAAGTGATACCCCACTCATCTTCTTCTTCAACTGGAGGAGTGGTTGGCACTGTAGACGGATCCATGAGACGCTGATGATCATGGATTTCAACGCTACCTCAGGGCGCTAAAGCCCAGAGAGAGAATCACAATCACACGCCCAATAAGAAACCAAAAAACCTCGGAGCGAGCTTCTGAGCCGTCCGATTCACTACACAACACAAAGTTCAGAGCTTTATAGTGAAAAACCCCAAAGAATCAATCACTCCCAACCCCAAATTTGGAAGCTTTGTACTAATTCGTTTTAAACCCTAACCCTAGATTGCTCCTACTAGTCCCAATTTGGATTTTAATTTCTTATCACCGAGTATGCCCCCATAGTTTTGGTTTACGTTGTTGGAAGGGACTGAGGGTGATTTCGTCATTTCAGGGATTGCTGGAATTTGGTTGACTTGGTGTTTTTATGCTTGATTAGTGGCGGTGATTTGGGGTTGAGGAGAATATGGAGCACCTGGCATTGATACATCTGCATGGTGATTAATTTAATACAGCAAGGGAAGCGTTAACGGATGTTTTAAGAATATTAGTTTAATAAATATTTTTAAAAATTTTTTATGAAAAAAAAATGTAATTTTTATATTTTCAATAAAAGTAATGTAAAAGCTTTACTAAAATGGTTTATTAATTATTATTTTAAGAACATCGGTTAACATAACTCATAAAGTAAATCAGCGACACAAGATGTTTAGATTTTTTTTTTTTTCAAAATTGTTTAGGTAATTTATTGTGATTGATTTATAGTAAAAAAAATTCTAAATAAAATAACCTATGAGAATGATGTTGCATCAATCAAAACTAACAAGTTGTGCAAAATATTGTGTCCATAATATTCTTTTTTTAATTATATAGTATTGTTTTCTAAATTAAAAAAAAAAATTGTTTATCTTTATCATAATTTATATATTTTTTTTAATTCGATAGTTGGAGAAGGAAATTTTGAATATTAAATGTCCCTATTAAAAACATCTGAAAATGCTAACTAGTTAACTTATAAAGCTCTTAACAATTAAATTTTAGATTTATGTACGAGTAGACATGTTAAGTGTAGTTTATGGTCTATATGATAAGGTTAATTTTTTTTAAGTACTCATAAAAAAAAGATTTATTAAATGATGAATTTCATAAATATCTTTATTTTAAATTTATAAGAAAAAAATATTAAATGATTTTATTTGCTAATAGATTTGGGCAAAATAACTAGATTAATTATTTTTAACAAAGTAAGAAACTAAATTGACAAAAATTAAACCTTAAGAACTATTTTGACAATTGAAGTACAAGTCAATGTGCTAAATTGAATTTTAGCCAAATTTCTATAATTTTTTTTATAAAGTTGATGATGTGCCTTTGTTGTGATTGGTGCATAACATAATTAATTTCAATTGTGGAATCATGTAAAAGTGGTGAACCAATGAAAACTTGTATCCTTAACAAGTTACAAAAAAAATCTTGTAAATTTTTTTAACTCTTGACATTATTCTTTATCAAAATTCTAAATTTAACTATGAGTAGGCATATTAAACATGGTATATCGTCTATGCGATACAATTCAAGGTTTTTTGAACAAAATGAATGGTCATTTGAATTAGATTTTAATATATATATATATATTTATTTATTTATTTATTTTTTCAATTTTTAACTTATTTGTTTAAGTATAACCTTTTAAATTCTCATTATTTTTAGTTACAACTATCACTTTCATCAGATCAACAAAAAACTAATCTCAATGCATACTAAAATCAAATTTTAAAATAATATTTATGTTGATTTTATATTTCAATATTTAATTACCTTAGTTTTTTTTAGTAAATAGTAATACTTATTAAAATACACGAAAATAGTAATAATAATATTTTAAATAGAGTTTATAATACATTACTGTAGGGACTCAATTTGGATTGACCCTGAGTAGAGTAAGTATGGGTTTTCAGCCCAATCAAGCCCAAACAATAAATTTGTAGAGAGTGGGTCAAAGGTTTAGGCGCTGGCCGTCGATCACCATGCATGAACTTTCTTTCATAAAAAATACTAAGAGTTTCTTTACAAATGGGGGGATGTTCCTCGGCCCGTGGCCGAGGAGACCCTTTTCTTCTCTCTTTTTTTTCCCCCCCACCTTTTTTACTTTGCTTGCTTTTCTTATATAATCTTCATCTTCCTATCTCCTTCTTCCATCTGTTGATCATCCATTTGCCTTTCTTCTGGCTGTCCGCCTCTAGGTCCTTGGCGTGGATTGGGAGAAGAGGCTTTCCCCAATTTAGCTTTGAATAGTCTGTGTTCCTCGGCATGGGCCTTGGGCCTGCTACCCGATGGGCCGAGGCTATCAGGCCCACGGGCCCCACAATTACATAACCAGAGTACAACTACAAAAGGGCCTAACCTTTGTTGTTTTAGATTGAAGTTATAAACAACAGACATTAGACACACACAACCAATGTGGGATAAACATTCCCATTTAATTACCTTAGTTGAATAATCTATTTGGATACTTCATTTTCCCTTGATGCGTACACACTATTATTTATTAAATTAAAGTTTATATTTTATCTTTTTAACTGTGGTATTGAGTACTCATTTACTTATCAAAAAAGAAAAAGAAAAAGAAAGAGTACTCATTTTAATTGGACTTGATCTTCCTCAAAAAAAAGAAAAAAAAAAAAAAAAAGGACTTGACTACCCAACATTTGTTATCGGCAAAATAATTGGTAGAACATAAACAAATGTTTTTTTTATTTACAACCAATTGTTGATGTACAAGACTTTTAACAATCTAAACTCACCTCAAATCTATGTCATGACGTTTAAACCCAATTTAGTACAGTTTTAAATTTTTAATGGGTAAACTCTAAACAAGTAAACATCCTAAATTCCCAACCCTTTGAATATAACGCAGAAATAAAGACGATCAGTCCCAAGTGACAAAATCAAAGAGCACATAGAATTGCCAAACCCTAAATCGTCAGGAGCTGTTTTAGTATAAGATATTTAAGAAGTAAGCACTAATTAATGTTACTCTAATTATAATAGAGTAGATTAAGAAGATGACGTTGCGTATCCAAAAAAAGAAAAAAGAAAAAAAAGATGAAGTTGATAATGATACCTCAGTGGAGGTCAATATCAAAGTGGGACCTGTTAGTGATTCTCACTACTTTAATTCCTTCGGTGGAAAATAAGGATTGTGAGTTTCGAGTAATTTAATTGTGTGGCCACCGACACATTAAAGATTCAATTGTTTTTTTAAAGATATCTTAACCTGACTTGAGCAGGAATCAAGCTAATCTTATATATGTAGTATAAAAAATATTAAAAGAAAAAAGAAGAAGAAGCTAATCTTATATATAAAAAAGTGTGTTAGATTTCTATAGTATTATTACTTGTTATGCATGGTAATAATTAAAGCCATTATCTTGTCCCTATTAGGATTTCTCTTTTGTATATTCTATAATTAATCATAAACTTGAGAATGCAACATGAGTCAAGCAAATTGTTCTGAGTGGTAAAAATTCATCTAATGGATCATTACTGCTGTTTTTTGCTTGAAATGACAAGAGTAAAACTTTAAGGAAAAATACTATTATTACATTATGAATGACATATTAAAATGTCCACAAATGCTGCTGCCTCATCTAACTTTATATTGTCCTTAGTGATGTGAGGCGTTTAAGTTATCATCATGAACAATTTTTTGGTAATTCAATAGTATTTTACACTATCCCCCCAAAATTAGGACAATATTTTATAGACTAAATTATAAATTACATTCTCTAATTATGAAATATTTTTAATTCATTTTTTTAAGTTTATTTTATTTTCATTTTAGTTCTTTGATTTTAATCTTTTTTAATTTAATTATTCTATCAAGTTCTATTTGCTGGTAGTTTTAGTGATTTTTACTTTAAAAAACGTCATTTTAGTGGATGTAATAGGGCGGATTGGATGAAAAGACTATATTGAAAATGAATAGAAGTTGCGTAACTAAAAAGAAAAAAGAAAAAAGAATAGAAATTAAAAGACTAGAATAAAAAATATGAAACTTAAAAAATTGAATCTAAAAGACTAAAACCACTCAAAGTTAAGGTTTATAATTTGTAATTTAGCCTATTTTATAATATCAAAAATATATTCTTCTCAATTTCTCATAAATGAAGAGGAAACTTAATTAATTGGAACATAAATATTAGAGTGCATACCTTTTTAATTTATCTTTAAACTAGGGTAATGTTACATTCCACTAGCTTTTGTCATTGAGTTAAGAGAGTCACAGTTAAAATGCACCCAAGTCTTTACAAAAAAAAAAAGCACCCATGTTGTTAGTGATGCCTTGTTACCTTGACATGGATTAACAAGACTTTGACAGCATATATTTTGAAATCTTTTTTATAATCATAATTGCTTTTCTTGCACGGGAAAATGATTAGGCTGAGGAAATGTTTCAACAAAATAAAGTGGAAAAATCTAATCGGGACACTTCTTTTTTGCTGTCAATTTTTCTTTTTGCTATGCGTTTTTGCCCATCTACTTTTTTGTTTTTACCTTTTCCCTTCGTCTTTTTCCATAATTTTGCCTACTCACTTCAAACAATTCAAACTTCTAAAGAATTTTTTCAATTTCAGATGCGATCCTTAACATAACATAACATAAGCTTATGAGTGCTTTGTTATGGTCACATTTTGGAAAACACCTTTTTCTTTATATAAAAAATATATTTTTATGAAGAATTTTTTAGTAGTAAATTTGACATTTTATGTGATGACATTTATAGTGGAACTTTTTTGCTGTCAAAATATGTTTCTCCTATGCATTTTTCCCATGTACTTCCCCTTTTTCTTTTGTCACTTTCCAAAATATTTTGGACCTTAGATGGAACCTTGACATGCAATATTTATTTTATGTATTTGATGTATGGATTCTACCTCATATAGTGTGTGAATTTCATAATTGTGCAAAACTCGGCCACTTTAAAAAGAAAAATGCATACATCAAGTGCATGAAATATATACATTATCCTTAACATGACATAGAATTTTTTTTTTTTTTTTTTTTTTTTTTTCGGTAAACGACATAGAATTGCTTTGTTTTTTATGTTTTGAACCTTTTCTTTTCTTTTCTTTTTGGGATGAAATTTAGTGGAATATTTGTATCACACTAACTGGATGACACCTCGTTAATAGATTATCGAATGCATGAAATTTTCAAATTAATGCAGCGGATACTTTGCATCTGACCCTTTTATCAGCTCTGTTTACTTGTGAGAACAAAGGAGTAATGGAACCTGACCAAACTAGCCGAGAGGTCTCTTCAAGGAAATGGGCTTCCACTAAAAACTTGGAGGATAAGTAGAAATAGAAATGTACCTCCAATTGATGGTTTTTAATGCAGACAGTAGAAAATGGGTCATGTTCAGTGAGTACAGTTCTCTTTTATAATTGGATTTCTGAGTTCTGACAAAACTTCAGGGTGCTATTATTTCGAGTCAAGCACTAATTTTTCATTTCTACAGAGATTTGGCCGGCTTTAGAATAGTGTTGTGAAACCCCAAAAAAATCAAAAAATAAAAACTGATTAATTGATGTTTGTTTACTGGGAAAATTTGTTGTACACAAAAGGTAATCTTTAAGGAAAATTGACTTTGAAGTGACCCTTTTGAGTATATTGACTTTTTTTGTTTGGTTGTGAAAAAGATTAAAGTGACTAGTAAGGATTTTCCTTTTATTTTATTTTATTTATTTACCTTGAAGTACTGTATATGGATATCTCGTTTCTGCTAATGGGTTTTGTTTTGAAGGGTCTCATCGTGCCATGTGGGGAGCAAAGATGTGTTGCACATGATTTGGGAATTCCTAGACTTTGAGGTTGTAAAATGATAATGGAAAACAAGGGTTTTGCTTCTTTCAAGAGAATCAGTTGCAGATAAGACCAGACTGTTTGGTGTAAGAGAAAACAAAAAAATACCATATTTGCTAGGTCTTTAAAGTAAAGGCTGTGCAAGGAGGGAAACTAAAGGGGCTAGTAATTTCAGTGCCAAAGTCTTACTAGAGCTCATTACCTTGCATTTTTCCTTGGAAGCTCAGTCAGGTAAATGTAAGCTGGTCTTGTTCTATATTCATATCATCTTTCTACTTGGGATTGATTGTTCAACTCACTCCCATTTCTGTTGCTCATTCCTTGATATATGAGCAACAATATTAGTTTATAAGAAAATTAGAGTTTGTTACTTTTTTGCTCCAGAAAGTCTTTTAGCTCTGGAAAGTCTCTTTTGGCACCCCTAAAAGTTTCTACTTGGTTAGGTCCTTCTCTTTCATCTTCTTTGATGGGTATATGAAAATGGAAAAACCAGCTGAGAATCAAATCCGTTCCTCAACGTGGTTTTCCAGAACCTCATTGCTATGTGTTGCAGTCCTTGTTCCAGCCTTTGCTTACTTTCTCAGTTTTGGGTTCTATCCCTCCCTTGTTACTATTCCAATTTTGGTTCTATCAACTTTGTTTGTTGTCACATTCAGAAAGAAAAATGTGATTTTGGATGAGAATCCAGTCCAACATGAGGGTCACATCTGTGATCAGAAACACCTACTTGGAAAGGAAGTTGGTCAGACTCAGACACCACTGCCACTTTTAGAAACAGCTATCCAACCTGAGGTTACACAACAAAATGAAGTTGGTGTGATGCATGAGTACAAAGTTGAGTCACCCCCAGATACTCTTTTTCCTTCAGACAGTGAAAGCAGCAATGATTCCTTAATTGGTGAAAATTTTGAGGTCAATTTGATGTGTTCCAACCATATGGATCAAGATCTAGCAATCTCAGATGGTTCAGTTTCTGATGAAGATGATGATAGCCTCATTGAAATCTCCCTTCCAGGCAGCAAGTCTGGTGGCCTAGATGAAGAGCCAAAGCAAAAGGCACAGTCAAATTTGCCAGATCTCTTGCCAGAGTCTATTTTCCAGCAGCAAGGCTTAATGGAACTCCTAGCAGAGATTAATGAGATGAATGAGGAAGAAAATTTGATAGAGATTGACCTTTCAATGGGCTCCATCAATCAAGTGTTCAAGGTTAGAGATTGAAGAATGAGTTGTCATTATCAAGACTCAAGAGGTCAACATGTTCTAAATTTTGATCTCCATGAATGATGTTTAGATTAATGGATAGGGTTGCTCTTTTTTTTTTTAAATAATTTTTATTTATTTATTTAATGCTGAACCTTATGAAAATATTGCGTTTTCATTAACTTGGCTTTCTCAGAAGGCTTCAATTCTGATCAGTAAAGCATGCCTACCACAGCCTTTTTGTAACCCCTTTGAAGTTTATATTATCAAAATTCCACTTCATTATGTACTTGTATATATTAGAGATCATTTTGTTGAAAGCTTATTAACTAAAAGTAGCTGATTAAAGTATAATTGTACATAAACATGTGAAGCTTAAAAATAAAAAGTTGTATATAAATAATTAAGCTAAAATGTTAGAAGAAAACTCTGTTTTCAAACGGACACTAGACATAAACAAAGTAAAATAATCTTGTCTGTGGAGACTTTTGCTAGGCAAGGAGCCCCACTTGCATTTGCTTTTGAATGGTATCAATTTCTTTTGTTCTTTCAGTTTCACTTTTTTCATATTCTTTCCCATTATGTGCATAGGCACCAAGGACCCAGGCTATGTTCTTGGATGCAGTTGCTTATCATTAAGAATGTAATGGTGTGAGCCACATAGTGGAAGAAATTAACCATGAGTGCTTGAAACAAATGAGGTTGGTATGTTTGTCATGTTACCCAGCAAGTGACACTTTGGAAACAGAATTGGTCCTTGAATCATTTGAAAGAAGCTTGCAACTGTGTAACATTTATAATCTACTTTCACTAGTCACACATTTTCATTATCTGTGTTCTTTACTTGCTAGATGAAAGTGATCTAATCCTGGTCTCCTAGTAGGAATTGCACTGGTGAAATAAATAGTGTAATTGATTCCCAATCACGTATAAGGTTGGCAACAACCTTCCCTTTTCTTTTTTGAGCTGTTTCAAAGCTGCCATATGAGTGAATCAATTACACTATATACATCGTGGCAATTCCAACTAATTACCTAATTCTTTCCTTCTTACCTCTTCATTGAACATGTAGTCTTTTTTTATACTCATGGTTATCACACCATTAGGAGCTGAATTGTAATATACACAACTAATTAAGTTTTTCCAACTATCTAGCAATAAGCTCAACAAAAGTAATGCTTTTACCTCATCATCAACACAAGTTTAATAATAGACTACTCATGTAACACCTCTTTGAAATCACTAAAGTGCTTGGCAACCCTTTGCCTATTCATATACTCCATATTCAGAGTCCTTACCATCAAGGCTTTATTATTCGATCTTGCTCTCATAAAGACTATTTCTTTTTTCATCCAAAGATTATACTCCATATTCAGAGTCCTTACCATCAAGGCTTTATTATTCGATCTTGCTCTCATAAAGACTATTTCTCTTTTCATCCAAAGATTATATAGGTATCAACTTCTTTGGCCACATGGTGGAAAACACATTAATCACCGGTTTTAGTTGATGGTTTCACTTTCATTCCATTTAACTTAATAGGCTCAAACAATTCTTTATATATTTTTTTATATAAAAAAAAAAAAAAAATCTCTCTTCAAGTCTTTGACACCGAATAATTCGAAACTGAAAATTTATCATTGTACTAGAATATTTCTACATATAATTTATACAAAAATATTCACACCAAACTGTAAATTGATTCTTTTTTTCTCAACAATATCACTTGTTGAGAAAAAAAAGGAATCAATTAATATAAACAAAAGGCCACAAAATATTTTCATCATCCCTCTTTCTGCAAGCAAATTGAACGGACACTCCAAGTAAATTAGCCAAGCATAATAAACAATATAAACAAAAGAAAATAAAAACCAATAAAATTCCACAATTAGGACATCAATTTTGTGTATGGAAAAACCTTCTACGACAAGGGAAAATCATTTTAATCCGTTAAAAACTTCCACAATCAAATAACGAGTTTACATCAATCATCTCTATGATAAACCCTAGATGCTATCAAAATATCAAGAATTAACCATTCTTAGATTACAGCAAATATCCATTCAAACTAATGCGGATTCTAACAATAACAAAAAGCTGAAATAACCTTTTAATTTGACCTAAAAGGATTTTGTATATTTTTTTTATTCTCATTTTCCTTCTATGTCACACTCGGGTTCAGGTACATATTATATATCTCACCATTCTTCTAGTTTTCCATTGTCCCACTAAAAATAAGAAGTGGATTTTTTTTTTTTTTTTTTAAGAAGAAAAATAAGAAACGGTTAGTAATGTTAACTTTGAGACATACGTGTTAACTTTGAGATATACACACGTACGTATCCACAACACTATTTTTTTTTTTTTTTTTTTAAAGAGAAAGTGACTCTTATATAAAATAATTATTTTATGAGTTTGATATATGAAAAAAAAAAGTTAATTAATGTTCTGGGTATTGATTTAAGAAATATTTTTAAAAACTTTTTATAAAAAAAAAAAAAGTATAAAAACCTCACTTTTTATGCCTGCGCAAAAACTCATATTTATTTTAGTATAATAACTTTTTTTTTTAATATTTTAAATACTTACTTTTTTAACCACTTTATGGCAAATTATCTATTTTACACTATTTTTCATTAAAATATTAATTTTTTAAATAATTTTCTTTCTGTACATACAACTGCAGTTATTCACTCTTTTCAAGATATGTAAAAAAATAATAAAAAAATTAAATATAAAATGAATAATGTCAATACAAATTTATATAATTACTATACTAACTATGTATTTTTACATAATTTTGTATAGTCTAAAGTTGTTAAATTTTGGGCTTATAATCGGAGAAAATGTGATATTTTCCTATTATATGTGAGTGCTCTAATTCACGACATAGAGATTGGAGAATAGGACATGCATGGATGACAAAGTCTTGATGTTGGAATGAATCTTGGTCAAAGCGTTGGCCCCATATGACTTTGAGTTAGTCAAAAGTATACAGCATACCACACGATACGCGTGAATTCAATGCATTTGTCAGCGGTGGGGCTCTCAATGGACTAAACAAGAGTGCGGTCTACGATCAATACAGTAATATCTATAATAAGAGCAATTACATCCGCTATAATAAGAGCAATTACATCGGCTGAAGCATAATTGTGCAAAATAAAAAAGTGATTAATTTTACACAATTTAAATAAAAAAACACCCACACTAGTTTGTGCATAATTGTGTACTGTAGCATGTGTATTTATTATTTTATTAATTTTAGTTCGCACATTTTTTTCTCTCTCTTTTCCGTGCACAACGAACTCAGCTTGCTCATCTTCTTTTTGCTTAGATGCACACAAACTCACCCACACACAAACACATTCACAAAGAAAAATCAACACAGAAACACACCCACATAGACAAATCAACACAGAAACACACCCACACACAAACAAACCAACAGAGAGATAGATCGGTACTTGACTGGAACTGGTGGGCTTGGTAGTTCTGAAATTGGTGGGCTTGGTAGTCGGAGAGTTCTTTTTCTGATTATTGTATGTGGTTGTTGTGGTTGCTGTTGTTGATGGTGAGCAATCTGGGCCGATGGGTCGAGAAAAAGTCTGGCCGACGTGGCGAGCGATCTGGATTGATGGCAAGTGATCTGGGTCGATGGGTGAAGAAGTCTGGCCGGCGTAGTTTTTGAGAAAGAATGATAGGTTCATGGATCGGCCAGTTGGGTTGGTAGTTTTTGAGTGGTGAAGAAGTCCGGCCAGCGTGGTTCTAAGATCGGCTAGTTGGGTTGGTAGTTTTTGAGAAAGAATGAGAGAAGGTAGAAAAGAGAGAGAGAGGGAGAGGTGATTTGTTCAGAAATGGGTATAGGGAGAGAGAGAGCACCAAATCATAAAAAATGGGGAGAGAGAGAGTGCGTATGGTTATTGAGAGAGATAATAAAAAAATTAAGAAGAATGTATATTTTATTGAAATATCTTGTAAAATAGATAAACTGATGTGAATTTTTTTGTAAAAATGATAGTGTAAAATAGAAAAAGTAAGTTTTAAGTGTAAAATAGACAGAATATTATGCATAGGTTGATGTAATTGCTCTAAGTCTGTTGAGAAAAGCTCCACTTGGTTTGGACGAAACCTTCTTGCACTTTGTCCCAATCCTCAAAAACTGGCCATTGAGCCTCCCTCAATAGTTATGCGGAGTTGGTTGAGAAATCATTTCTTTACAAGGATTAAGGAAAGAGAAGAAAGAGAAAGATAAGCGTTTTTTGAGAATGGAAGCAAGCTATTGGAGAAGCTGATTGTCTCTTGCAATGGCAAGCCTATTCCCATCCGTAGCTTCTCCGCTCAACAGCTCTGCCTAGCTACCAATAACTACAATAAGCATTGTGTAATACGTTGGTGCAAGGGCTCTCTTGAAGGAAGAGTTGTTTTCGTTAGGCAATTTCCTAACTCGAAAATTTTGGCCGATTGTGTCATCAATGATTTAGTAATCTCTGCAAAGATGTGTGCTCACAGTAATGTATTAAAGCCTATAGGGTGTTGTCTCAACACTCAATGTCCCATTTTAGTGTATGAATTTGCTGGAATGGTATCCTTTCAGATCGAATTTATGCCTCTAGTGTTACTCAACGACACCATGATCAGTCCATGGCGTGGACAAGCAGGTTAAAGATTGGAAGGCAGATTCCTCGTGCAATTTCCTATCTCCATACTGCCTTCTCTAGACCTGTCATTCACATGGGTATACATACGGATAGTATCTTATTAGATGAACATGATGTTCCGAAATTGTCCAACTTTTTGGCTTCTACATTAATCCCTGAGGGTGAAACTGATGTGGAAACTAATGGCAATGTTTGGTATTCGAGGTTCAAAACCCCTGAGATTAAAGCAACAGGTAAGGGAACAGAAAAAAACTGATGTATATTACTTCGGTAATCTTCTTCTAGAACTTTTAACCGGAGAGGATTCTTATAATATAACCCGATTGACAATTGACAAGAAATCTAGTTTAATAGCCTACACGCATACCCGTGCCGAAGGTTATTGCATAAACAAGATCGTGGATCCTACAATCTTGTAGCAGAAGGAGGTGCTAGTTTAGAGCTGCAATTACAAGCTGTGTTGCAGCTTGCCTTAACATGTATAGAAAGACCCACTGAAAAGGCCAACAATGGTAGATGTCACCAAAGCACTCCGGCGGATTGAGAGGTTAGTTCCACGATAAGTTATTTTCTCACTTGATTGATCCAAGTTCCTTTCCAACTATCAAATGTTAGACATGTCGTATTTACCAAAAGGATTTGGTTCTGTTATGCTTGGGGAACAATGTAGGCTGTTGGCGTGAGGTCTTGTAACGGGGCATAAGATATTTGAAGGTGAGAAGTTTCAAGGTCTCGTTATCAACGATATGTAAATTAGTTGAGAATAAATTGGGCCAGCCAATGAGACCACGCCACATCTTTATTTCAATAAAACCAGTATTTCTTTTGCAAATTAAAAAAAAAAAAATTCCAATGATGTAAATATCAAGTCTGCCAATGTGTTTTTGCTTTTTGAAGTACTTTCCTTCTTGTTTATTCAATTCTTCTTTTTAAACCAGGACAGTGAGCATGGTTTCACGATTCCAAGTCAAAAAAATAATATACCATTTCTAAGACTCAAGAGCGAACTGAGTTTGTAACAGATCATAAGGTGCCCACACCGCATCCAAAGGCAAGGCCGGTTAGCATCGAGTCGAGCCCATGGCTTGCCTTTCCCACTCTAATGCAAGAGACCCACTAGACCAGGATGCAAATCTCTACGCAACCCAAGAAAGTTGTCCCCACCAAGACCATGCTGGTTCCAAGTTCCAACTGTGGTCCACTGGGGCTATGTTTCTAGCAAAAACTAACAAAAATGGTGGCAAAGAACCCAGCTTGTAGATCCGCATTCGCTCCTGGAGCTCCATCCATTCCGCTATCTTTGTTGTGTAGTCACCGCTTCTCCACCACTCAAGATACCAAAATATAGAAAAACCCATAACAAATCAAGTTATTAACGTCCAAAAAAAAAAAAAAAAAATCCAAACCATCAATAATTCGAAATCGAAACTGAGAAAAATGCAAATCATGAAAAACAAACCTTGGAATCGTGAAACCATGCTCACAGCAACTCCGACATGTTTACAAGCTCCAGCAACGAATCCGGTGAATTGTGTGTCGGTGTATGGTGGGATGGAGGTTCGGGCAAGAGGAAGTAGAGCTGCAAAGGAGATTTTTCAATTTGGTTTGATCAGTGTTTGTGATTTGGGATTTAAGAGTGTTGTTATTGTCTGTGTTAAGGTGTTTTTGGCTTTTACTGAAATAATGATGTGGCATGGTCTCATTGGTTGGCGTAAATCACAGGTTTTACACCAGCTCCGGACCCAATTAGTTTTGGCTACTATGGTTTATCATATTTGGAACAGAGACATGCAAGAGTTCACAATGGCGGCAATGTTAACATCTGAAGAGGCAATATTGTAGTGTTTGAAACTAGACTTCTTGTATTGATTTTTGTGGGTTGCTATTTAGTGCTTTGGGAGTATACTCCCTCCCTCTTACATAGAGGTGGGCCCATCCCATGTGAGAGGGAGGGAGAATACTCCCGAACTACCTAATAATTTTCTAAGTTTTGTAAGGGAGTTAGAAATTCAATTTTAATCAAAATGTTGTGTTGGAATTGGGTAATAGCTGGTTCTGTTTAAGTTTCATTGGAAAAATTAGATCTGGTTGTTACTTATTACTAGTTGCAGACCCATGCAATGCGTAGGAATAAATAATTATTTTGTAATTGTAATATGATGTATTATTGTTTTGTAAATTTTTTGAAGATAATTTGTTTTCTTTAAAAATTAAACAATTTCTTTTCAGTCTAATTAGGTCTACTTGGGTCCACACGATCAATGTCGGTCTCCTTTGGTTCATTTTGGACTAACTGAGCATTAAATTGATTCTTTTTTGTAGGTTTCCTATTCAAGTTTAACTCAAATTTTATTCTATTTTTCCTTAATTTTGGGTTGAAAAATGAAATTTTATTATATTTGAACTAAATTCTTTAGTTTCTAGTTTAAAAAAAAAAACATTTGAAATTAAAAATATGAGTACTAAAAATGCAATAAAATGATAAATATTCAAAAGTCCTATTCGGTCTATATTGGTTTTATTCGGTCCACTTTGGTCCTATTTGGTCTATTCTGTCCTCTCTGGTCCACTTTGGTTCCCTTCAGTCCATTGTGGTCCTATTTAGTTCATTCGGTCCACAGTAGTCCTACTCTGTCCACTTTAGTCCAATTTGGTCCAAATTGGTCCTATTTGGTCCACACTTTAATCCACTTCAATCTATTTGGGCTATTTGGTCTAATTTGGTCCATTCTATCCGCTTTGATTCTATTCAGTCCACATTATGGTCCTATTTAGTCATTTTCCCCACTTTGGTTCTATTCAGTTGACATTGGTTCTATTTGGTCCACTTTAGTCCTATTTGGTTTGACTTGGTCCTATTTAGTCTATTATGTCTACTTTGGTCCTAATTTATCCATTCTTTCTTATTTGGTCCTATCCGGTCCACTTCAGTTCTATATGATTCACGGTTCACATTAGTCCACTCTATCCTAAATGGTCCACCTTAGTCCTATATGGTCTACTTTGTCATATTCGGTCCACTTTGGTCCAATTCGGTTCACCTTGTTCCCATTCAGTCCTATGCTGTTCACTCAGTCCACTTCATTCCATTTGGTCCAATTTGATCCATTTGTGTCCATTTCAGTCCATTTTTGTGTACCTGCATACAAGGACAAGTTGAAAAGATGTTTGGGTTGAGAGCACCTATTCTGAATCCAAATTTATTAAAAAATATATATATATATAGCTCTCAAAATCGTAATATCTAAAATCATGGATATTGAATTATTTTTATGTGCTTTAAAGGAAATAAAATTCTCTAAAGGAAGAGGTCATATAAACAATGTAACGAAGACCAAGTAGACAATTGATAAGGGAACTCTTCCTCCAAAAGAATTGAAAACGTAACTAAAAAAATGTTAATAGTTTATATCTAAAAAAATGTTGAAATTGATGCAATAACTTGGAGCAATCATAGCTTCTAACCCAACTTTTATTAAGGAAGGAGAGGGAGATTAAGAAGGCCAGCTAACAATGGCAATAATCTCCTTAGAAGGCAGCTACTATGTGTAATGTATTTTGTTATTAGTTTTTTCCAATATTTCAATACTTTTTCTGGTAAAAAATTTGTAATATTTAATATGGACAATGTTTAACTACAAAACCAATTTAGCCTAAGGCTACAAACTGCTCTAATAAATTGATATGTGTCAAAATGGCATATGCATTACACATGATTACTTAAGTAAATTTAACCCAATAACTTTAGTTAACTACACCACCTATTAAAAAAAATAAAAAATAAAATCCTAAAAAGGACAAAATGTATAATCTCTCTCTCTATCTGTTTCATCGAAGAAACCCAGCTCCCAAAACCAAAACCAAAGACCCAAACCCTCATGTCTCTGCTGCCAGCCAGCCAACCAACCCAAACCCTCTGTTTCCACCGTTGGCCAACTTCAAATTAGTTTGAGATCCTTTCACTTTTGTAGACACCTTAGAATAAATAATAGAATCTTTCTTCGGCCTTTTCTATGTAAGTGATGAGAAGTTGAAGATTTGTCAAAGTTCTTTTTTGTTTTTCTTTCCTGAACCTTGATAGTGGAGAACTAAGGACTTTGATGCGTAGTTGACAAAAGTGAATTTTTGAGGATGTAGTTTTGAAATAGCACAGATCCTCACATCTACGTGAGTTGGATTTGTAGTTCCTAAACATAGAGTTCGGATTATGGTACTTAGGTAAAGTATGTGATTAGAATATACTGTAGGTTATTTCACCTCTAGGATAATGTTCTTGTTCTTCATGATGATGAAACTTAAGTGGTTGAAATTGGACTTACATTGGCATTTGAATTCATGAAGGGTTGATGTGATTGACAAGTCGTGAATACATAAACGGCCATCCTTTATTGGGTCTTAGTTCTGATTGCAATTTTGGATTTGGATTAGGAAGCATTTTCTAGTGAAAGTCCCATCTTGTCATTATAATTTTTATTAACAACTTTATTGTATTGGTCGATGGTGGAGACAGAGGGTTTGGGTTGGCCGGCCAACGGAGGAGACAGAGGGTTTCGGTCTCTAGTGTTGGGAGTTGGGTTTCTTCGATAAGAGAGAGAGAGATTTTATGTTTTGTCCTTTTATGTTTTTATTTTTTTTAATGGGTGGTGTAGTTAACTAGGGTTAGTTGAGTTAAGTTTACTTAAGTAATCATGTGTAATACACATATCATTTTTGACACATGTCAGTTTATTAGAGCAGTTTGTAGCCTTAGGCTACAATTAGTTTTATAGCTAAATTTTGTCCATTTAATATTCTATTTTGTATAGACAAAATAGAAAGACAATAAGAACAATGTAGTAATTTTACCATACTATATGTATCTACAAAATTTGAACGTTTCATGATATAGTGACTAATATAAATAAGCATATCTTTCATGCCAAGAATGTAAATATCTTTTTGACAAATAAAAATGCAAATATCATGCAATAATAAATTTTTTTTTTTTTTTTTTTTTTTTTTTTTTTTTTTTTTTTTTTTTACATTCTTAATTGTGGGTTATTAAAAATTATATTTTTCTTTGTTGGACTTGGTTTCAGTTGTTGCAAAAGTAACAAAATTTGACCGAGAATACCATATTTCAAATCAATTGTTTCTCGTATACGCCTTAGAAAAAAAGCATCAAAATTTTGTTATAATTAATTAATTAATTAATGCACCACTTAAAATAATTAATATAAAAAATGTATTTATCCTATGACTAATATTTATAATTATGTAGAATAATCTTTTAATATATAATACAAGGAAGAATGTCATCCTATTACATATAATAATTTTTTTAATATATAACACCAAGCAGAATTTCATATTCGGGATGCCCAAAACATTAGGGGCATAAAAAATCCAAATGGAAAAAAAGATAGCAAAAGCTACCCAACCTACTAGATCCTTTACATAAAAATAAGGGTAAAAAGCAATTTTATCCATCTCTAAATGTACACCCAATGGATTATTTGATCCATATTGATGCAATGTAGCCAGATGAAGAAGACTGGCGCCTACTAAAATAAAGGGGAGTAAATGATGAAGACTAAAAAAACGATTTAAGGAGGCATTGTCCACGGAGAAACCACCCCAAAGCCAAGTCACTATGGACAACCTTAGCTCGGAACTGACAGAACAGAGTTCTACTACAACTAGATATCAGTAGGCCAAGGCACTAATGTAAGGTTAAAGTTTTCACCAACGCTTAATGCTATCTAGTCTACATTGTACTCCCATAATAAAATAAAAAGGCAAGAAAGCGGAAAATTGCAAAGAGAAGAGAAGTAAAGTAAACCAGTTCAACTATTATTATTATTATTATTATAAATAAAATAATTTCTTATATAAAAGTAATCATATAAATCTCTCTAATAAAAATAATCAACACATAACTATAAATAATTAACATATGCATTTTACTTTATTTGCTAATTCAATGACATTGAAATAAATGTAAACTTTATTGAGGTAGAAGTTAAAACAATAGAATATTTACACCAATGAAAATATTGGTATAATACCTCTTGTTGAGGGAAAAATAAGAATCAATTTAAAGCTTGTGTTGTGTATCTAAGAGTTGGGTCCTTTTGGATATCCAAGAGTTGGGTCCTTTTGGATATATACCACTGTAAGTTTCTTTAAAAAACTTTTCCCTTCTTCCCATGTGTGTTAAAAATTATTAGTATTCTTAAAAAAAAAAAAAAAAAATCAATTAATACAAACAAA
>NW_027070037.1:289031-298740 GCF_002906115.3 Quercus suber
GTCACATCTTCACTACATTCTCCCCCTCACCTCCAGTTTTAACCTATCCTCCACATTGTTGCCACATTATCAACTTCGATGTAGCTGTGAGGCCTAACAATGTCTACCTTGATGTTTTCAGTCAATATCATTTGGGTAAGATCACATATGCTTGAAGTGATGTTGATGTTCATGGTGACTTTTTGGGCTGAAGCTGAAGTAGGACTTTTTGCCATTATTAGTGTTTTTTCCCATGGGTTTAGGCATGTTATTTTTGAAGGAGATTCTTTAATGTTGTACACGCCATCCTAAATTGTTATGTAGTGGATTGAAAAAGAGAGATCCAAACTAGTTTGAAGCTCGACTTTGTCCATAAAAATAAGTTCATCCAAGGGATGATTTATTTATTTAATTTTGGCTCAAATTCAAATCATATTTTCTAAGTTTAGTTGAAATTTATTTAAGCTCTTTAACTTTACTTTTGTTTAATTGAGTTTTTTAAATTTCATATTAATTCAATTTAGATCTTCTCTAGGGACTCGGTTTAGAAAGGTTCCCCAACAATACATTTTTAGAGAGTGGATCGAAGGTTTAGGCCCTAACAGACTAGCAACAGAGTATAAGCCCCCCCTTTTTCCATTGAAGGGGAGTGAGCCCAGTTTACAACTAAGGGTAGCTCCTCGAAACTCGTCCGAGGAGATCCCTCCCACTGAAACTAACATGACCTCTAAGTCCTTCTATGTCATTCTCTCGAATGATCCAAAAAATCCCCCCCTCCTTAATTGCTTTGCTCGCCTTTCTTATATAGTTCTCTTTCTCTTATCCCCTCCTTCCTTCTGTTGATCATCCATTGGCCTTTCTTTGACCGTCCGTCCCATCAGACGCCTTATCCGCACTCAAGTGGCTCACTACGATCAATGTTGCCCTGTCAAGGGGTTACATCCCCATTAATGCGGCCAGGGGGGTTAGGTGAGCGCATTCAATGCAGAGGTGACAACTTGCCTAAGGTTGCTCCTTCGCCGTGCTCCCGTCGCCGACTCGTGGCACTGGGCCCTCTCCTCCTCGGATATTCAAGAAGTCTCCTTTGGTGGGGTGGTGCTCATGTTCTTCCGAGGTCTCGGACGCTAGAGGACGGGGTCATCCTCGGATATGTTCCTCAGGGGTTGGTCCTCGCGCTTTCATCCTCGGACCCCTCAGGCATCCTCGGCGTGGGCCATTGGACCTGGCTTGGAGTGGGCCAAGGCCACCTGTTTTTCTGGCCCCACATCTTCTATTTAATTTTGTTAAAAAATTGTTATTAAGTATGCAATTAACTAATAAAAAAATACATTTAAAAAAAAATATTTTTTTGAAAAAATTAAAATAAAATTTCTCACAAGAAAAGAATCTATAAAATTAATAAAAACAAAAAACATAATTTTTAAAATTTTATTAACAGCAAAATTTTAATGGAATAAGACAGAAAGCTTGGATTCAATAAATTTGAAATTTAGATAACTTAATTAAACGAAAATAAAGTTAGAGGTTTAAATTTTACCCAAACTTAAAGGACACAATTTACATTTTAGAATTTATTTTATTATTATTATTATTATTTTAGTCAAGGCTTAAATTTTTAAATGGAAAGTCATGAAAGAGAACATGTTGCAACTTAAAAGAAGTTGTGACAATTCTATTGGGCTGAAAATAATATAGCGTTCAATATCTGACGGGCTTAAACTTTAAACGGGGTTTTAGCCTTTTAAAGTGGGTTGTTCTAAGTGTAACTTCGTTCCCACATCACACGTATCCTTCACACACTTGACATCCGCTAAGTTAACGTCCAATCCGAAGTGAGCGAAGCCAAATAACCCGTGCAACCGTAAAAGCAAGGGCCACGCTCGCAATGTCTCCACTGTCCAACCTCTATCTCTGCACTTACAATTCTCTCCACGCCATCGGCTGGTAATCACTATTTCTTTCCAAAATTACCAAAAATTGTACTATCTCCATCTCTATCTCTTCTATTTATCTCTCTGAGTTCATTCATGCATTATACATTGTCAATAACACTTATTTCTAGTATTTGTTTATTATTATTATTATTATTATTATTTTTGTTTATGTCAGGGCAATTGCTCTCTCTAGAATTTTGAGCAGCTTTGTAACCACCAAGTTCGTGAATGGAGCTTACGCTTCTGCTGGAGAACTAATCTGTCAGTTTTTTCTTGGTCTCAGCTCAGCTTGCTTTCTTAATTATTGTTGAATTTGAAGGAAAACTAGGAAAAAGAAAAAAGAAAAAGAAGAGAATCTTATCAATCTTGTGTTTTTTAAATTTCAAACTATTTAATTATATTACTTGTTGAAGAAGCTTAGGCTCAAAGAAAATAGGGAATTCTATATTTTTTTTAAAATTTTCTCTCACGTGTGGGTCCAAACTCCCCTTCGTGAGTAGGGCCCAAGTTTTGAAGTTGGGTCATATGCTTTGATACAATGATAAAGTATCACTTGTCACAAAAGTTTAAACCAATAAAAAACGATGAATTCAATTATTTAACTATTATTTTAACATTGTTGATATTATTATTATTATTATCACTGTTTTTGTTTTTGGAGTGAAGGTTTGCTGCAAACAGCTGCATTCTTGGAAGTTGTACATGGGGCCATTGGTAGGTTTCTAAGGTTTTATGTATATGCCCATCTGATGTGAATATGATTGAACATATAATAATATATGTGATGTGTAATTCTTTGGAATTTAAGGTCTTGTGCCAAGTGGAGTTGTCAATCCTCTAATGCAATGGGGAGGAAGGACTCATTTTCTGTTGGCTGTTGTTCGTCAAATCGATGAGGTTCTCTAAATTGCTTTTGGATTCTCTTAGTTTAAATTTAGTACTATATGATGGAAAATGTTAAGACTAATACCAATTTTACAATCAGAGGCATACAAGCTAATGTGGCAATAAATGTAATTGTTGTCAGTATCACATCAACAACATAATAAATAAGTTCTTTAATTACTTTGTTGCTTTATGTTTGAAAGTTGACATATCAATTTGTAAGACCTATGTAGCAAAATTTGCATTAGCCCTAGCGTCACTCCTAAATTATATTAATGTTTAGTTTTTGGATTCAATTCCTATTTGTGATGTACAAGCTTCGAGGTGAAGCTGTTACTTAATAAAAGAGTGGTCGAAGAAAGGAAGGGCAAACAGATGATGTGGAAGTCTCTTAGGGCCTATCGTTTGTGCAGTGTGGGGGTTAAAGATTTTGAGTTCATATATGTTATGCTGTATTTTTGTGATGCTTAAACCGATCACAATCTTTGGTTCTAACCTTTTTTGCAGGTGCAAGAGTTGCCATCAATTTTCATATTACTGAAGTAAGAAACAAAGCACACATTTTTTGGTCTTATGGTGGAGAGAAGACAAATCGATGGTTCGTTCATTATAAGGCATGAACTGAACGTTGGACGACCACAAAATTCGAGCGACCTCGACAAACCTCAAGGGTATGGCCAGTCCAAAGAAGAGTCACACACTATGGTCTAAACTCTAAAGGTTAGATTTACGCATTTTTCTTTTCTACTCTCCAAATAATTGCAAATGATATTTAAGTTTATTTCATGATCCACTATTCTGAAAAGACACATGTGGGGTGAATGAAATAAGAATTAACAAATAAATAATATAATACTTTTCCATCCTTGAATGCAAAAAGTTGGACAATATTATAATTCCCAAGTTCTATGTTTACAGTGAGTTTGAACCTTTACAAATGAAAGAATAAGAATTAGTTTCATGTTATTTTCAAAGAGTATTGGGTTTTCTATACATTAAAATGGATATGGTGAGAATTTGGATTATGATGTTGTAGTACAAATGCACGGGTCAATAGCTTCAAATGTTGGCTATATTGCTGTGGTATCTTTGTTTACTGGAATGTTAGAATTTAGATGCATCGTGGACATAAAAAATGATTAATGTAACTTATGAGAGAGAGAGAGAGAGAGAGAGAGAGAGAGAGAGAGAGAGAGAGAGAGAGAGAGAGAGAGAGGAGAGAGAGAGAGAGAGAGGAGAGAGAGAGAGAGAGAGAGAGAGGAGAGAGAGAGAGAGAGAGAGAGATTGTATCCATATTATATTGGAATTAATTGTTTATTAGATAACATAATAATTTAAATACATTTATAATCTAATTTAAGTATTAGTAACAACTTTTGCACTAAACTAAATAATATTTAAGAGAGAAAAGAGAACCTTTGTTAAAAAAAAAAAAAAATTATTTTCTTGCATTTGTATATAAAATTAATGACTAGGTTATCTAATAAATTAAATACATAATCATGTCGGTTCAGTTATCTAATTAGGCATCTCTGTAAAATGCAAAACCATAAGGAATTAAAATTTAGAATCCAACACACTCCAAATTAATCCGTTTAAAGAAAATCCTCAACCATCATATTAAGCTTGGGTTGAGTTGAAAACCCATTAAACTTGACACATTATCAATTTTTATCCCTAGCCACAGCCCTTCACTCAATTTCTATTGCAGTCCATTTGGCTATATTGAGAAAGCGATGAAAAGTTTGAAAAAAATTGTAATTAGTTTTAGGAACACAACTTTTTTATTTTTTTTTTTACTTTAGTATTTCCCATTTTTATCTTACGTACTCTTGAAAGATAAGAAAAAAAAAATAGTATTTCCTTCTAAAGTTTGTTAATTAAAAGAGTTCCAATTATGTCCGGATGGGGGGTAAAACCCATCAGTCACATTATGCCACATCAACTAATTGCAAACTAAAGAATAAAACTTATAGGGAATTATTGTGTACTCTCAGAATACCATAAATGCGTATCTCTCATCTCACATGAATGATAGGTTCCACTAATTAAATTCATAGTAGGACCACCATTTATGTAAGAAGGGGGAGTACGCATTTATGGTACTTCAGGAGTACCTAATATTTTTTCTTGTGAGAAGAGAAATTCGTTTGATTACTGGATTGTATATGTATAGATATTAATGCCTATTAAGGTTGAAATTCAAACAAATTAATATGTAACATTAATGCTTTGGGAGAAATTCGTTTGAATAACTGATTGTATAGTGTAATTATTGGGTACTTCGGAATACTATAAATGCATACTCTTCCCTCTCACATAACTGTAGGTCCCACTAATTAAATTTATAATATGACAATTCATGTGAGAATGAGGAGTATGCATTTGTGGTACTCCTGAAGTAATTATTAGGTACTCCGGAGTACCATAAATACATACTAACCCCTCTCACATAATGATGGGTTCACTATGAATTTAATTAATGAGATCTACCATTCATATGAAATGAGGAAGTACGCATTTATAGTACTTCGAAAGTACATAATAATTTCTCTCTCACAAGTACGTAGCCACCTTTGTAACTATTAATACCTTGCCTATTGTTATAAAGCAACCTTTAGATAAACAAATTTTTGTTCTCACAATATGTAGCTACTTTTGTAGGGTTTGGCTTAATTACCTCCGATGTTTTTTTAACTAGAATCTCTTTTTGTTTAATGAGAAACTATCACATCACCCACTAACTAAATAAAATGTGAAAATTAAAACACACTATCACTTACAATTGTGTATTAAAACAAAATGAGACTTCCAGTTAAAAAAAAATACTGAAAGTAAGTCCAACTCACATTTGTAACCATTAATGCCTTGCCAATTGCCATAACCATAAGCCAAACCCATTTTTTTTTTTATTTTTTATTTCTTATTCTTGGCAAGTACGCCTTGAAATCTAACTTGTGTTAACAACCAAATTATAACAATTAAGAAGCATTGGTGGCACCGATTTCTCTATCCATATGTAAGTAGTGTTAACTAAATAAAATATGAGATTAAAAACACACTATCACTTACAATTGTTTAATAACAAAAAGAAACTTCCAATTAAAAAATATTGAAAGTAAGTTAAACTAACATTTGTAACCATTAATGCCTTGCCAGTTGCCATAACATAAGCCAACCCACATTTAAAAAAAAAAAAAAAATTCTTATTCTTGGCACATACGCCTTGAAATCTAACTTGTGTTAACGACCAGATTATAACAATTAAGAAGCATTGGTGGGCACCGATTTCTCTATCCATATGTAAGTAGTGCAGTCCAACTCCTACTAGCTACCACCTTATTTCTTTATTTCATTATTCTTTTTCTTTTTTCTTTTTATTTTAATTATCAGAACTAGCGAGTCAGCAATGAAGTTTTGGTAAACCCACATTTGGCTGATCTCCTTGGCGGTAATATTTAACATATAGTTTTATATATGAGTTCCAATGACAATTAGTTTAACTTGTAAAGTCTTGTGTAAGAAATTTAGAATTTGAACTCTACCTATACCAAAAATTAGTTGATATTTTAATATGATAATAAGAATATCATTATGAAGTGAACGTTATAAGTTACATTAATGCCTTGCAATTGCCATAACTATAACCAGTAAGCTTGATTTGTTTTTGGCTATTTTAGTGTATATGATCAAACCTGGCCTGCTTCATTGACATAAGCCCTGAAAATCTAACTTACACAAACGACCAGATTATAATAATTAGGTTCAGGGCCGACCTCTCTATCCATATGTACGTAAACACTGATGGTTTGTTTTTATTGCTGAATAAACATTGATGGTTTGTGGTGCAACTAGCTTCCTACTTATTATTTCTTTCTTTTTCTTTTTTATTTTTATTTATCAGAAATACTCTACTGGGCAATTCAGCAATGAATTTTGGTAGACACTGCATTGGGTTAATCTCCAACCACCTTGGTGCGAACATTTAACATATGAGTTTTATTTATGTGTCAATTGCCATTAGTTCATTTTATAAGTCTCATTTTTGTTGAATAAAATATTTGAAATTCAAATTCTATTTATACAAAAATTTATTGGTGTTTTACCCTAACGATAAAAACAATTTAATCATTAATTATCATAGAGTAAACATCATAAGTTAAACTTCTATGATATTTATAAGTGAACAGTTTTTAGACCACTTAACCCAACCAGATTAATCTAGTTAATTAGCCAAGTGATTACTTAGTCAAATTATGCAAATCTAGGTTATCACAACATACAATCATATAAGTATAAGTAGGGAAAAGTAAATAACACAATGTATGATGACCTAGGAAACCATACGGTAAAAACCTGAGAAGGATTTGACCTAACTATCCTCAAGGTAAACTTGAATCACTATCTTGAAAGAATCGAAGTTCATACAATAAGACTTACAAGCCTCCACGCTCGACTTCTTATTGCTACCCACCAGTAGAACTTACCGACATGACCACGTGCAACTCCGAATCCACGACTCTTTTTTCTTAGATTCTCCAGTAAGTACAAGCCCTACGCTTGTTTTTCTTTAAGTTTAATGGCAGCAACTGGGTTGATCATCAAGGTTAAATATCTCTTTTTGAAAACCCTAAGTTTTGTGTAAAGGAAACTTCTTTAAATCTCACAAGAGATTTACACAAATTAGTAATATGAGCAACATCTAAAACGTGGTAGAGTTTACCTTATATACCTAAGGTAAAACAGAAAACCCTAAACGTTTTAGGAGTTAGGGCTGAGTTGGAAATCTGCAGAAAAAACGCATCTGACCGATTTTCGATTGATCGAGCCTAAGTTTCGATGATCGAACCAGGCGAGAAGCACTATTCAATCCTGCATTAGTTGTTCCAATTACATAAATAATACAACTTTGAGCAAGTCTAAACAAGACTAACAACCTGTTTTGATCATGGTTTGCCAACATTACACATTAGAATTCTAAATACATTGAATCCTAAGTCTTTAGAACTAACAATAAGAATAAAAAAATAATACAAAACATATTTATTATTTTTTCCTTTATAAGTTGTGATTGGATGAAAAATTTTAGAAATTATTTTGGACAATATGTATTCGGCAATTCTATATAAAGCAAGGCAACTCTCAATTTAGAAGTCATCCCTTCTTACTTTGAGATCATCATCATCAGTACTCTCTCCCTTTCTCACTTCTTCTCTCATGGAGTTGGACAGTATACTCCGATTTTTTTGAGAACAAGACTATCTTAATCATTGTGCCACAGGCTTTCTAGCAAAAGGTTATTCTCTCTGCCGCGCTCCTGAAATGCATTTATATTATGTTTGTTCAAAGCTATAATATAAACAACCTAGCAAGCAAATTGCTTGTATATAGTCTTCTTGACTCCATTCGTTTACGTGCGTATGTGTATATATCTATATATTCCTATGTTTGCGTTATGCTTTGTATTATAATTCTATGTATGCGTGTGTTGAAAGGATGTTGGTGCTAGTGATAACTTGCTTGCATAAATGAACGAAGTTTTTGTGGAGAAAATACTAAGGGTTCAAACAAATGTAAAAATGATCTATTTCTTTTGAGAGCTTCAGACAATGAGTTAGCTACACAACGATTTTGTCATGAGGTACCTCATTTAGGTTTTTTTTCTTTTCTTTTTTTCTTTTTTTTTTTTTTTTTTTTGGTCTCAGTAAGCATGAGATTTTACATGTCACATACATGATTTTTTTTTAAGACTAAAATGTAAAATACATCCTTTTGAGTTTGAGGGAATTTGATTTTGATTTTTAATATTTTGAAATTTTGATTTTAATACATATATAACATTTAACATTTTTGTCCTTCCATTAAATTACATGGGCATTAACAATGACAAATAAATTTGCAATTCCTACAATGTGTGCCAGTTGGCTAAAGTATATCATGCCATATGGCTCCTATAAACTAGTATATCATGTTAAGTACCAACTTGTCTAATTAATCAATTCTTGCCTATTATATCGAGAATTAATAAATGCCTTGACTTTGGATTAAATTAGATGAATGACACCTCACCATAAACCTTATCTTTTGCCAATAGGATTATTACAAATCATTTAATTTAAATTGGACTAAAAACAGACCTATTAGAATTAAGTGATCACAATCACCTATGGTTGAGATTTAATTCATGCAAGCAGGGCCAGCTCAAGGTATTGTGGAGCCTAAGGCAACTACTTTAAGTGAGTTCTATTCTTATACTTTAAATATTAATAGTTTTTTTTTTTCCATTTAAAATCTATTTTTTTAAGAAAAAAATTACCAATTAAAATGAACTCATCGCATTACTCAATGACTAGGCAACTAAAATAAACACTATTTATTGAATAAAGTAACCAAATACTAAAAAATTATGATGGAAAATTTTAATAAAGTTATATATTTGACTAAATAAAATTGGGATAATTACAGTAAACCCACCTGTGGTAAGGCCCGTTTTCACTTTGCCTACCCATGGTTCAAAACTTATCACTTTGCCCACCTGAGGTACCTTCCGTTAGGGATCTGTTACCCACCTCTCCGTTTGCAGTTAGAAAAACACATTTTTAAAGAAAAACAAACATAACAAAGATCAAAAAGTTAGGGCTTTTTATTTCTTAAGAACTTCTATAAGAACAAATTGGAGGAAAAAACAACAAACCCAGATTCAGTCCAAAGAAAAAAAAAATTCAAACCCAAATTAATTGAGAGTGTATGGACCGTTTTCTAAGAACAAATTGGAGGAAAAAACAACAAACCCAGATTCAGTCCAAAGAAAAAAAAAATTCAAACCCAGATTAATTGAGAGTGTATGGACCGCTTTCGAGTGCGCGATCGAAATGGCTATGGACTTTGTGTTTTCCTTTGCCGCTTTGATC
>NW_027070037.1:304978-335135 GCF_002906115.3 Quercus suber
TTCACTGCGTATTGATTTATATTTATGAGTTGATCATTCATATATGTCTTTATTTTGAATTATGTGAATCTTACAAGAATGTTATACCTGTTGTTTTACTCTTTACTGTCACACATGCGTTTATGCGTTTGTTGAGTATTTCAGGATTATACAGGTTGATTCAACTAAGCTGCTGTCTACACTTGCAACTATGGATAGTAGTTAGGCTGAATTGAATTTTATGAGCATTATCTTTGTAAAGGGCTTTTTATTTGTAAAACTTTGAACTGTTAATTAGGGTTTTGTCACGGATTGCCAAAGGGGGAGTTTGTTAGGTTCTAAGGTCTTAGGATTTTATGTATTTAGAACTCTAATTTGTAATGTTGGCAAACCATGATCAAAACATTGTATTTAGTCTTATTTAGACTTGCTCAAAGTTGGTTTAATATTGTAAAGTTGGAATCGAGTGGCTGCAGAAGTACTTGGGACTTTCGGCCTGGCTCGATCGATCGAAGAATAGACTCGATCGATCGAAAATCGCACAGGTTGAATTTTCTGCAAATTTCCAACTCAGCCCTACTTCATTAAACGTTTAGGGTTTTATGTTTTTACCCTAGGTATATAAACAAAACCCTAGCCACGTTTTTGAAGGTTGTCCATATTGTATTGTTGCTCATACATTGCTGTTTTGTGTGAATCTCGTGTGAGATCTTTGAGGAGTTTTCCTTTACACAAAACTTAGGGTTTTCATGGTGGAGATGATTTCAACATCTTGAAGATCATTACTATTGCAACCATTGGAACTTAAAAGAAAAGCAAGCGGGGAGCTTGTAGCTGATTGAGGAATTCAAGAAAGAAGTAGTCCGTGGATTCGGAGCCTGCGCGTGGTCGTGTCAGGAAGTTCTACTGGTGGGTAGCATTAGGAAGTCGAGCGGGGAGCTTGTAGTCATTTTGTACGAACTTCAATTCTTTCATAGTGAATTCAGGTTAGCCTTGAGGATCGGTGGGTCAAATCCTCCCCAGGTTTTTACCGTGTGGTTTCCTGGGTGATCATATCTTGTGTTATTTATTATTCCGCTGCTTTATATCTTGATATGATTGTTTAGATTGTTTTAACCTAGAATTGCTTAATTTGACTAAGTAACAACTTGGCTAATTAATCTAGGCTACGTAATCTGTGTGTTTAAGGGGTCTAAAAACCTTCAAATTGGATTGTTAGGAACTGTTTGATGAAGTCTTTATTGAAGGAATTGTCCTATACTCCCACCTTTGCGTCATCCTCCAGATTAAAAATGATTTCATTGAGCATTTGATCTGAGCTATTCCTGTGTTTTGTTCTTATAGAAGTTCTTAAGAAATAAAAAGCCCTAACTTTTTGATCTTTGTTATGTTTGTTTTTCTCTAAAAATGTGTTTTTCTAACTGCAAACGGAGATGTGGGTAACAGATCCCTAACGGAAGGTACCTCAGGTGGGCAAAGTGATAAGTTTTGAACCACGGGTAGGCAAAGTGAAAACGGGCCTTACCACAGGTGGGTTTACTGTAATTATCCCAATAAAATTTGAGTATAAATTTATTTATTAGTGGAAGATTGATGAGTTCTTTTAACATTTATCTGTGAGAGATTAAATGATTGACCCGTTCAATGAAAACATTTTTCTTTAATTGGTTTTTCTTTGATAAAAAGCAACTGCTTTTTATTTATTGATAAATATTTAGGGCTTAATTAATACTTCTATTGGTACAAGAATATCTCTATAGGTAAAAATTTAGGGGCTTTTTTTCATTAGAGACCTTAGGCAGTTGCCTATTTGGCTCACCCATTGAGCCGGCATTGCATGCAAGTGCACTTTATTGCTAAAACTTTTTTTTTTTAATATCTTTTAATTTGGTGGTTCAATTAATGTTCATGAACTATTGTTTTGATTGTTATGAACTCAAGATTTGTTTTATGAAAAGTATATGGAGATCAAAAAATCAAAATTATAGTCTTGCCCTAGAGACATGAGATGGTGATGATATGCAATGGAATGCAAGTGGAGTTAAATGGGAGTGGCAAAATGGGGTGTCTACAACAACTAAGGCATGATTTCATATGATCAGTTGGTTACCTATTTGGATGAGCTCACATTTTGTTGATTCTTTTAATTCTTGCAAATTGATGTTGGCAATGACACTGCATTTAATATTTTGCTCATTTTGGTTGGTGAGAAAATCTGGGGAATGTTTGGTTTTATTACTATGGCATTGAAATCTGCTATCATGATCTATATGTAGTGACCGATTTTCTGCTTTGAAAGTATCTAACAATGTGTCGGTTATAGAATGAGTTAATGAGATTTCATGCGTTAAATCTTTAGGATGATGGTTTTTGGTATAGCACGAGCTAGAGCTTTTAAAGACTATCAATTGGAGTTACTTGATTCTATGTTTGACATGTTATATACTCTGTGTAGACAGGCTGGGTACAGAATACAGCTAGTAATCTTGCTGTACTTGTTGCTGGGAGAAACTCATGTGACTAAACTGAAGAGAAGACCATTACAACACAAGGTCTATGTTGTATTTTTTTTTTTTTTAAAATGAAAAGGTGATGCTATGAATTGAAGCAACCATATGCTGTTAGTGAACTTGTCTTACCGTATGAATTGATTTTTGTATTGTTTACTGCCACTATGTATTATGTAAATATATAAATCCACTTTGATGCAACATTTTATGAGTCTTCATGCATATTTTAATACCGAAGAACATAAATATATAAAAACTACTAAGTTTTTGAGACATTATATTATTATTATTATTATTATTATTATTATTATTATCATTATCATAGTTTTTTTTTTTTTTTGCTTTTAAAAAGTTATTTCTTGCATTGAGACTTGCATAGACATATATGCATATACAAATAGATCAGAAGCTCTCAAACAATTGTTGAGATAGAAACCTTTAACAGATACTCAAACGAATGTCTGTTCTCACAGTACGTAGCCATCTTTGTAAATCATTAATGCCTTGCCAATTGCCATAACCATAAGCATGCCTACTGCGTAAGCCTTGATTTTTTTTTTTTTTTTTTTTGGCTAAAGTATATATGGTCAAACCCTGCTTCATCATACACCTTGAAAATCTAACTTGTACGTACTAACTACCAGATTATAATAATTAGGTTCTGCACCGATTTCTCTCTCTATCCATATACGTACGTAGACATTGATGGAATGTAGTTCAACTAACTTCCTCCTTATTAAAGTAAAACATCTTCCCTGGGTTGCTCGTTCAGTGAGGGTTCTTCTCTGGAAACCTTTCCCTGCTTCGTAGCACTGCCGTTCCTTTCTCTGAGGAGTTATTGTCCCTGCGGATAACACTGTTATCCAAAGGCTAGCTGGGTCTTTTTCTGGGGTTACAGGGAAACACTTCTCTTTCTCCCCTACCCTCTCCAGTCCTGTTCCAATCTCTAACAAGCTTAACATGGAAGACCTGTCAAAGCGGTGGAAATCCCTTTCTCTTTCGGAGAAGGAAGGCCCTGGTTTGGCCCTGAAATCCGATCAAGCCACCACAGAAGTTTCCATGGTGGCGCGATTCCTAACAAAACGCCCTCTTAACCTGGACGCCATCGCACATACCTTCAACCCCTTATGGAGAACAAAAACGGGGTTCAGAATGAAGTTTATTGGCGACCATATTATACTACTTTCTTTCGATTCCAAAGAAGATGTCGACAGAATCCTAGCAGCAGCGCCGTGGAGCTTTGATAAGCATATCATGGTAGTTTCGAAGTACGAGAATACGACTGTTGTTAGTAGCTCAGACATGATTACAGTGCCGTTTTGGGTACAGGTTCACGATATCCCGTTACGCTTCAGAAACAAAGAAGTGGCCGAACAGATTTGTGAGGCTATGGGTTCTGTGATCCAACCGGAGAACCTAAACGAGTGTGACGGAGGTAGTTTCATTCGTGTACGGGTGGCTTTAAACATCACTGTCCCCCTGTGTCATGGTAGGCTCCTCACCCTTGAAAATGACGAGGCTCATTGGGTTTCCTTCAGGTTTGAACGCCTCCCAAACGTGTGCTACTAGTGCGGGTGCCTCACACACTTTGATAAAGATTGCGATAAATGGATCGAGAGTGAGGGATCTCTCAGAAAGGAGGATCAACATTTCGGCCCCTGGTTGAGGGCTGCACCCTTCACAGCCTCTAGAAAAGGTTTCCTATCAGTTCCGGGCTTTTACGCCCAAAAGAAAAATGAAAAACAAAATCCGAAGCAGAACGGAACACAGCACCGGGGTCGGAGCTCTCCGACAGAGATGGCGTGTGAAACCCAACATTTTTTGCCGCCGAAAAATCTGGAGGAGAAAGTAAACCATGCCTCTGACTCTGACATCCCTGGAGATGGGACAGTTTCCAACCCAGTCCATTCAGAGTCCCCCTTTTTGGTTCCCCCACTGCAACCCTCCCAACCTATTTTGTTTGACCAATTGTTAGCTGAAATTGATAGAGATATCCATTGTTTTGACAGAGTAGCCCCCGGGAAAGTGGTCTCGCATGCCTATTCAACCACGGAAAATCTGGAGCCGTGTCAGCATGGAGATACTTTCATGGCAGCTCCTCAGATTAACATTGGAGATATCAAGAAAGATGACGGCATTAAGCATGGAGGCTGTACAGTGGAAATTGAGAGGTCAAATCAAGTCCCGTTAGGTGGCAATGTTCAGATTAAAAATGGTGAGAGTGGTCTGGGTAATGGACCGGGAAAGGAGAATCTTGTTAGGCCAAATGTTGTTGGGCCCAAATCAAGCACCAACATTTTACTTAGTGCAGACTTAGAAGTAAATAGGCCCAGAACATCTTTGAAAGACTTAACTAATGTACCTGGGTCGATACAAACCCAACAGGGTAGCCTAGGGAGCAAGTGGACTAGGCTGAGTCGTCCAACCTATGAGCCAAAGCCTAAGGAAGCTATTTTTGTTAAGTCAAGAGATCGTCCAACAGTTGAGCCCTCTGACTCCAATGCATTAAAACGTAGAGCTGTGAGTGTACATGAAGTGGATCTTCTCCTATCGGTGGTGGCTGTTTCCTAGCCCCGCCGTCAGCCATGAATTGCTTAAGCTGGAACTGCCGAGGGCTTGGGAACCACCGGCGAGTTCGTGAGCTTTCCGATTTAGTGAAGGCAAAAGGTCCCAAGGTGATCTTCTTGATGGAAACCAGGAAGAAAAAGTCATATTTGGAGAGATTGCGATGTAGGTTGAAGTATGATAATATGTTCATCGTCCCAAGGAGGAATTTGGGGGGTGGGCTGGCTTCGTTGTGGAGCAATGATCTTAATCTGCATATTAAGACATTCTCTCCACGACATATCGATGCTGTGATAAATCCAGGAATTGATGACGCCTGGTGCTTTACGGGGTTTTACGGAGCTCCTGAAGTGGCCAACCGGGAAGATTCTTGGTCAGTGTTGCGACACCTTGGTTTGCAATTTGTTTTGCCATGGGTGTGTGTCGGGGATTTCAACGAAATCACAAGAGTGGATGAGAAATCGAGAGGGTCTGTCCGCCCTGAGAAACAGATGCAAGACTTCAGAGATTGTTTGGATGTTTGTGGTCTCAAGGACCTGGGTTATTCGGGCCTGCCTTTTACCTGGTGTAACAGAAGATACAATGAGGCTCTAGTATGGGTTCGCCTAGATAGAGCGGTGGCAACGGCAGATTGGATTCTTAAATTCCCCACGGCTCGTCTCCACCACTTGCCAGGATCGTCCCCTGACCACAAGCCTTTATGGCTTGTCTCAGATGACCTTCAAACCTGGTTTAATCGAGCTCAGAAACCATTTAGGTTCGAGGCTATGTGGCTCAAAGACGAGCGATGCAAAGGTGTAGTCCACTCGGTTTGGGATAAGAGCTCAAGCGGGGACCCAGTGAGCAAGGTACTGAGGAAGGTTGGAGAGTGCTAGACACAACTTAAGCTTTGGGACAAAAACGTTTTTGGGAATGTCTATATGGCTTTGGCACGAAACAGAAAGTTACTGATTACAGCAGAAGGCGATTCCATGGCTGGTAGGAATCATGCTCGGGTTAAATTTCTCTCTGAGGAAATTTCAAGGTTAATGGACTGTGAAGAATGTTTGTGGAGTCAGAGGTCGAAAACAGAGTGGCTAAGGTACGGCGACCAAAATACAAAGTACTTCCACTACCGTGCAACTGAGAGAAATAAAAAGAACTTTATTCCGGGACTGGAAAATGCACAAGGGGAGTGGATGGAGGGGGAGGAACAGATTGGGGAAATGTTGACTAGCTATTATTCAAATCTTTTTGCCACGGTCAACCCAACAGAGTTGGATTCAGTGCTTAGCGGAGTGCAACCAAGGGTGTCTGATTCTATGAATACTGAGCTGCTCAAACCTTTTAGAATGGAGGAGGTGCACACAGCTCTCAAGCAAATGAAACCGGATACAGCCCTAGGACCGAATGGTCTCCCTCCCTTATTCTATAAAAATTTCTGGGATAAGGTGGGAGGGGAGGTATCAGAAGCAGTCCTTTCAATGCTTAATTCAGGTACCCTGCCTCCAAACTTAAACCACACTTTCATTTCTTTGATACCAAAAATTAAACGCCCCAAGAAAGTTACTGAATTCCGGCCGATCAGCTTGTGTAATGTGTTATATAAACTGATTGCCAAGGTCCTGGCAAACCGATTAAAACCCATGCTGCCTATTCTGATCTCAGAGACTCAAAGTGCCTTTATGTCCGAAAGGCTTATTACAGATAATATTCTCATAGCACATGAGACGCTACACTACTTGAAGACCAAAAGAACAGGAAAAACAGGTTACATGTCCATGAAGCTTGATATGTCCAAAGCTTATGACCGAGTTGAATGGGTCTATTTAGAAAAGATTATGGAGAGAATGGGGTTTGACAAAAAATGGATCAACCTGATTACTATGTGTATCCGGTCAGTTACATACTCAATCATGCTTAACAGTCAACCCCACGGCTTGATTACTCCAACCAAGGGGCTTCATCAAGGCGATCCACTTTCGCCTTATCTTTTTCTGCTAGTGACGGAAGGATTGCATGCTCTGTTTAAAGAAGCCAAGGATAATAGAGAAATAGAGGGAGTCTCTTTATGCCCAGCTGGCCTGCGCATGATAGTTTAGTCTTCTGCAAAGCCACAGTTGCAGAAAGTGTGAAGGTTCAATCCATCCTATATAAATACGAGCATGCGTCTGGACAGAGTATTAATAGGGGCAAGACTAACCTTTTTTTCAGCTCCAATACCCGCCCAGAGGTTCAAGCAGCCATTAAAACCTTCCTTGGGATATCGGCAATTCAGAGATATGAACAATATTTGGGTTTGCCATCCTTGGTTGGTAGAGCAAAGAAGAAGTCCTTTAGTCTCATCAAGGAAAGGATTTGGAAGAAGCTAAAAGGGTGGAAGGAGAAGCTTTTATCGCAGGCTGGTCGTGAAATTCTTGTCAAGGCGGTCATCCAAGCGATTCCTACTTTCACTATGTCTTGTTTTAAGTTGCCAAAAGGGCTAATCAGCGAAATTGAGACCTTAATAAGAAAGTTCTGGTGGGGTTATAGAGGGGAACAAAAGAAGATCCACTGGATTAGTTGGGGAAAATTATGCCAACCCAAAAAGGAGGGTGGGATGGGTTTCAAAGAGTTGATCAAGTTTAATGACTCTTTGCTAGCTAAACAGATTTGGAGGCTCGGAAATAATGAGGGGTGTCTTTTCCATAGAGTGTTCAAAGCTAAGTTCTTCCCTAACTGTTCGGTCTACGATTGTGAGGTCTCTACAAAAGGTTCATATCCTTGGAAAAGCATCATTCAG
Source organism: Quercus suber (assembly GCF_002906115.3). Classification (NCBI taxonomy): domain Eukaryota; kingdom Viridiplantae; phylum Streptophyta; class Magnoliopsida; order Fagales; family Fagaceae; genus Quercus; species Quercus suber. The sequence goes on from NW_027070037.1 coordinate 312,794, forward strand.
GCAAAACATGTTATGGAGTTGGGCTCGGTTTGGAGGATAGGGGATGGAAAATCAGTGGAGATTAGGGGAGATAGGTGGCTTCCACAAAATTCAGCCTTAAAAATTGTGTCCCCAGTCGCGGTCTTGCCACCTGGGGCAATGGTGTGTGACATTATTGACCAGAAAGAGCATTAGTGGAAATCTGAATTGATCGCCCAAGAATTTTTACCCTATGAAGCCAACATAATAAAAGGTATCCCTCTAAGTGACCGAAATATCCCAGACAAACAAGTGTGGCATGCCTCAACTCACGAGGTTTATATAAGCCGGTCTGCTTACAAGTTGCTAGCTCTGGCAAAGAGGAATAAGGTCCCAACTTGTTCAACAAATAGAAGTTCTAGCAATATTTGGAGGGAAATATGGAGTTTGCAGGTACCGTATAAGGTCAGGCACTTAATTTGGCGAGTAGCAAATGAAGCACTTCCAACCTTGTGCAATCTGCAGAGAAGGAGGGTGGTCCAAACAGCCTACTGCCAAAATTGTAAGGCTGCTTGTGAGGATACCGTTCACGCGTTATGGGGTTGCCACAGGCTGGTGGTTGTTTGGGAGAAGGATGCAGAACTAATGAAGTGTACAAGACATAAGTTCTCGGTGTTTGCTGATCTATTGGAATTGATATTCTCTCTAAGGGACCGAACTGATGTAAACCTCCTTTGCATAATCATGTGGCAAATCTGGAGCAGAAGAAACTCGGCTAGAGTTGGGGATTCAATTGTTGAGTACCACCACATTCGGGCCAAAGTAGAGGCGTTCTTGCTGGACTTTCAAATGGCCCAGGTGCTTGAGCAACGGTTGCCAACGGTTTGCGCAAGTGCAGGTAGGTGGAGGCCCCCCAGCCCCCCCCCCCCTCTATAAAATTAATTTTGATGGGGCCCTATTTAGCGATCTCGAGACTGCTGGCTTGGGTGTGGTGATCCGTGACTGGCGTGAGCAAGTGGTGGGAGCACTGGCTGAACACATCCCAATCCCTAAGTCTGCTGCGACAGTTGAAGCTCTTGCATGTCGCAGAGCCCTTCATTTTGCAAATGAGTTTCACATTAAAGAGTTCGTTTGTGAAGGAGACGTGGAAGTAATCATAAAAGCTTTACTATCAATGGAGGCTGTCCACCCTAAATATGGTCACGTGCTGCAGGACTCTCTTGTCTTAGCAAATGGTTTTAAAGTTTGCAAGTTTGTGCACATCAAACGTGTAGGTAACTCGGTTGCTCATTTTCTCGCCAGACGCTCTAAGTCAGGCATTGAGCCACAGGTTTGGCGTGAGGCCATTCCTGAGGATATAGCTCCCCTTGTAACGAGGGATTCCTTGTAATTTCCCTCCTTTTCCTTTGTTTCTTAATATAGCTTGGCCCCCGGGTTTGGATTCTCAAAAAAAAAAAAACTTCCTCCTTATTTCTTTATTTCTTTCTTTTTCTTCTTTTCTTCTTTTCTTCTTATTCTATTTTATTTTTATTTTTATTCTTAATTATCTAAACAAGCGAGTCAGAAATGAAGTTTTGGTAGACCCCACATTACTCTAATCTCAAACCACCTTGGTGGAAATATTTAACATATAATTTTATTTATGAGTTCTAATTAACTCAATTAGTAAAGTCTCTTATCGTTGAATGAAATGCCTAAAATTCGAACTTTGTCTATACTGAAAATTGATTGATATCTTAACCTAACGTATTTATAAAAATTAAATAAATAAAAAAAAAACATATGAGTTTTATTTTTCCTTTAATAAGTTGTGTTTGGGTGAAAAATTTTAGAAATTATTTTGGACAATATGTGTGGGGCCAGTTATATAAGGTGGTATTGGTAAGTCTGCAGGGAATGGGCCTGCGGCCTAATAGCCCAATCCGAGGATAGCAATCCGTCCAATGATGATTTAATAAAAGCATAATACAACTAATATAAGAAGGAGAGCCGAGAATTGCACATGAGAATCCAAAATGTGTCCGAGGATGAGATTCACCTCGGAACGATAGTCCGAGGTGGATGTAACTATCTGATTACCCTATGTAGTCCATAAGGTTGAATTATAATTGAAAAACGGATATGAGATAGTTCAAGCAACAAATGTCTTCTGACGTTGCTACCTCCACATTAAATGCTTCCCAGCTAACTCATTGGCCGCATTAATGTAAAGGTAATACTTGAACAGTGATCAAGCAGCCTTATAATGGCTGGTTTAGGATTCTAGAGAGGGGGGGATGGGACAGAAAGGAATTCCCATGATAGAACCTACACGTGTACGGCGAAAACAAGGGGAGGACTGTAGTATATAATATAAAGAGGAACAACATTATAAGGAGGATGAGAAAAAAAAAAAAAAAAAAAAAACTAGGAAAGAGAGGCTTTTTCCTATCATTTAGAGCTAGTTCTTTCACCCACTCTCTAAAAATTTATTGTTTGGACTTGTTAGATCGTTTTTCCTTTTAATTTCAGAAGGCTTTTCCAAATTGATTCCCTACAATATGCATTTAGTTATTCTATATAAAGCGAGGCAACTCTCAATTTATAAGTCATCCACTTCTTGCTTAGAGGTCATCAATTCATCATCATCTACTCTCTCCCTTTCTCATTTCTTCTCTCATGGAGTTGGAAGGTATTCACCGATTTTTTGAGAACAAGACTATTTTAATCATTGGTGCCACAGGCTTTCTAGCAGAAGGTTCTCTCTCTCTGTCCGCACTCCCGAAATGCATTTATATATGTTTACTCATAGCTACAAATATAAACAACCTGTCAAGCAAATTGCTTGTATATATTCTACTTGACTCCACTCGTTTATGTATGTATGAGTGTATATATATAGTCCTATGTTTGTGTTATGCTTTGTTTATAATTCTATGTATGCGTGTGTTGAAAGGATGTTGGTGTTAGTGATACTTTGCTTGCACAAATGAACGCATTTTTTGTGGAGAAAATATTGAGGGTTCAACCAAATGTAAAAAGGATCTATCTTCTTTTGAGAGCTTCAGATAATGAGTCTGCTACACAACGGTTTTGTCATGAGGTACCTCATTTAGTTCTTTTTGATTATGTAGGCAGGAGATTTTACGTGTCACATACATGATTTTTTTTTAAAGACTAAAATGTAAAATACATCTTTTTAAATTTAAGAGAATTTTGATTTTGATCTTTAATATTTTGAAATTTTATTTATTTTTTAAAAATAATTTGAAATTTTGATTTTAATACATATATAACATTTAACATCATTGTCCATTTTGTCCTTCCATTCATTTCCATTAAATTACATGGGCATTAACAATGCCAAACAAATTTGCAATTCCTATATTAATGTGTGCCAGCTGACTAAAGTGTATCATTCCATGAGGTTCCTAAACTTAACTAGTATATGTTAAGTAAAAAAAAAAAAAAAAACTACTCTGTGTTATAGAGACCCAAAAGGGGGCATACAATCCATGAAATCTCATATCACCTAGCAAAGTATATAGGGATGTATTTATAAGGAGTAACTTCCCTTCAATGTGTGTAGAGGCATTTTTCTCCATTGTTCTGTACCTTGGGGGAGAACAAAACTATAAATATAGGTCCCAAAATGGACAGTATCTACGCAGTTGAGGTGTAATTAGTAGTGTAATTAGAAATGTGAGAAACCAAGAAAGAAAAGAGGAGAGAGATGAAAATAGGGGAGAAATAGCAAAATAGAAAAAAAATTAAAAAAAAAAAAAGAAAAAAAATATTACACATAATTTTTTTTATAATCGTGAACAAGATGATATAGTTTTAATTTATGAGTTTAAATGGTCTTTAACGATAATGCCATTCCTGTAAATGGATGGAATGACAAAAATAAGAACAATGTTAAATGTTAAGAACTAAAATTAAGACTTTTATACATTAATAACCAAAATCAAAATTATGTCAAACTTAACTGGTTTAATTTACATTTTAGTCTTCTTTTATTTTCAAAATAATTTTTATTCTTAATAGCAAAATAAGGGTAAAATAAATTTATTTAATTTCCTAGGATTTAGTTACAATACAATATTCGTACTAAATAGGCTTAAATGGTTTTTTGTTTTTGTTTTTTTTTTCTTTATTGGTTTGATCTGCAGGTAATAAGACAGGACCTCTTTAACGTTCTAAGAAAGAGTTTGGGTGCAAATCTAGAATCCTTTATATTTGAAAGGGTTACTCCAATCGCTGGTGACATTAGTGACGAGAATTTTGGAATCAAAGATTCTATATTAAGAGAAGAGATGTGGAATGAAGTAGACATTGTCTTAAATTCTGCTGCTACAACAAACTTTGATGAAAGGTAACCAAAAAAAACGATGTGTGCAACTGTGCATGGTAAAAAAGATTCATATATTTATTTATTTATTTTTAAGTTTTTTCTATTCCTTTCTTTCCTCTTTTAGATATGATATTGCATCGGGCATCAACACATATGGAGCTTTGCATGTTTTGAACTTCGCAAAGAAATGTATTAAACTGAAGGCGCTTGTCCATGTATCAACAGGTCAGTGTAGACTTGAACTCTGCCCTTATACACTAATTAGTTATTTTGATTGTCCGTAAATTAGTCCAGTTCAAGAGGTAATTGCTAGTGCAAAAATCTGTGTGTTCAAAAACAATGCAGAAGTACTATATGTCATTGCAATTGTAAACAATGAACTCTGTAATCTTCAATGTTGTTTTACAACTTATGTGTGCGGCGAGAAGGTGAGGCACATACTAGAGAGCCAATTTAACATGGAAGAAACGCTAAATAGAACCTCGGGATTAGATATCAATGCCGAAAAAGAACTTGTTGAGGAATACCTAGATAAATTACGAGTGCATGGTGCCACGAAAGAAGAGATCACATCCACCATGAAGAATTTGGGCATTAAAAGTGTAGGGATTTTTGCCCAGGAGTGTATATTGGGTCATGGACCTTGTTCGAGAACATTTAGCAGTCCAATGACAGGTAGGCTTTAACGGAAAGGTACTAATCGATGAGTTATGGAAAGATTCTAGCCATAAAGGTTTGGTAAGGTTGTCCGAGAAGAAATGCCACCTCGGCTAAGTAGAGCAAAGGTCAAAATGTTTGGCCTGCCATTAGGAGCTATGCTAGCTCCAGACAATTCTACTAGTAAGGATAAACATCAGGAGGGAATAGGACATAGGGAAGCTAAGAAATGTCTAAGAAAAAGTTACTGCTACCATATTAAAAGCTCTGCAGCTAACTCCCTAACAGCATTAATGTGGAGGTGATACCTGAACAGTGATATTCAGCCTTATAGCTATTCCCAAAGGCTTTAGGAAGGTGTTAATGAGACAAGGATAAAAGCCAGCAACTTGATCTACACGTGAAGGGTTGAGATGAAGCAAACAAGATAATATAAAGAAGAAAGACCCCAATTATAGAGGGATCATTTGAGAATCTATAGAAAAAACACAGTAGCAATAAGAATTGGACTTGTAATCAAAAATGAAAAAAGGCCTATACAAGATCTACCCTGCTTGGACTTTGCCGAGGAAGATTTTCTTTGCACGAAACTTGTTTATCTTTGCTTTCTTGTCATCTTTAACCGATTATGATTGTTGTCTAACTTATTGAAATCTAGTTTCCAGCTCACTCTCTAAAAATTTATTGTGTTAGGCTCTTTGAGCTTGAATCCTTTTGTCTTTTGGGCTTAGGAACCAAAATGTGCCTTTACATGTAGCATTTTTTATACTTCCTTGGCCAATGCAATCGCGTGTTTGAATTTAAATGGAGAACATAAAGTACTGCACCAATTTACCCAATTTTTGTTTTATAGATTATTAAATCATTCACAACGAGCCCAAACAAATCATTTTTCTTTTTTCTTTTTCTAAATTTTGGTGAGCAAAATTACTTTTATAGTCTTTAACAAACTCTTCACAACTTTTTTTTTTTTTGCTTTGTTATAGTATTCAATATTGTTGTTGATTAAGAAATACTATGTCCATAATATTTTTACAATATTTTTACAATAACTCTTAGGTGGTAAATTATCACTTGTTCTAATTTGAAACTGTCACTTTTTTCCTAATAATAACAGTCAATAATAACCTACGACTTTAGATTTGTTGTAAAAATATTATAAATGTAACATTTCTCTTGTTGATTTTAAGGGAGAAGAATTTTGATAAAATTAGTGTTTGCTAAAAATATTAACAAAGATAAAATATATATATATATATATATATTAATATAAATATGTGGGGCCCATGGGCCTAACAGCCACAGCCCATCGCGTAATAGGCCCGAGGCCAGCGCCGAGGAGAACTGACCAGCCAAGGCTAAGTTAGACAAAGCCTCTTTTTGACCCACGCCGAGGACCTCTTCGACCTCGGCATACTAAGGATAATTTTTGGGAGGGGACAAGCCCAGAGCAAGGTGTCACATTCACACTTAATGCATTCACCTAACCCCTCTGGCCGCATTAATGGGGATATAACCCCTTAGCAGGGCAACGTTGATCAAAGTGAACCACTTGAGTACCGATAAGGCCTCTGATGGGACGGATGGCCAGAAAGGAGGCGAATGGATGATCAACAGATGGAAGAAGGAGATAGGAAGATGAAGACTATATAAGAAAAGCAAGTAAAGTAAGGAAGAGGGGGGAAGAAAAAAGAGAAGAAAAGGGGCTCCATGGCCAAGGAGCATTCCCCTAGTTGTAAATTAACTCTAAGTATTTTTTTTTTATAAAAAAGAGTTCATGCTTGGTGAACGATGGCCAGCGCCTAAACCTTTAACCCACTATCTACAAATTTATTGTTTGGGCTTGATTGGGCTGAAAACCCATTTGTAATCAGGGTCAAACGCAAATCGAGTCCTTACAATTGGCGCCATCTGTGGAAGGATTAGGGTGCTGGCTGGCGCATCAGGCGATTGTTCTAAGTGGTCGTTTTACAGTAGGTTGAAAAAAAAAAAAAAAATATATATATATATATATAGAAGATTTGACAGTGAAAAGAGAAATCTTGATATTATTATTTCATAAATAGAAACAGTACAAATTACAATCAGAGGCTCAGGCAGGTGTGTTTCACAAATAAATTTACAAGCTAATCCTACTAGTTATTTCTACAATCAGAGGCCCAGGTGGAGCCGCCCTAAAAAAGCTAGCCGGTGGGAAGTGTCAAGCCGTCCCTTTATTGGTATAAAGAGAATGGGAGAGCTTGACACAAAAGGCGGAGAAAGGGGAGGGCCATCATGTTTCCAGGCCACCGACAACTCCCTTCTCAGCACGGCGGAGCTGGAACAAAGAGAGGAGCAGATGCAGGGGCTCCAGGATACCTTCCCCCATGATGTTCCCTTGATTCTCTCCGATCCTCACGAGTGTTGGCCGTTGGAGACGGCAACACTCGAGCACCGCCCGTGAGATGAATTTGCACGTCTTCTTCGTCGGGGGTGCGCTCCGAGGAGAGACGTTAGGTACTCTAACAACATCCCTCTGGGCCACCTTGTAGGGCGCCATCGGGGTTACGCCTAGATTCTGCCTCACCGGAAGCCCAGTGGGGGCTGCGGCCATACCGGCTTTTGCCAATTCCAGTCACAATTCCGGCGGGGTTGTTAAAAGGGCTTGGGGAGCTGGAAGAATGCATTTTTTCTGTTTGTGTTGAGAGGTCCATGGATTGTGGAGAAACCATCTCCCCGCCTTATATAAGGGATGGGGGATGGGGGTTGGTGAGAATTAATTCATGCAGAGTTCGAAAAGAGAATTATCAGCTGGGCTAATAATGAAGCTACCAATTTTCAAGGAGGCCGTAGACCGTTGGACTCGTGTTAATTCACGAGGACATTAATGAAGGCGCGTTTCGCGCACCGAAGCGTCAAGCGCGGAACACGAACAGACAAAGGGCGCTTCATAAATGAAAAAGATGGGGCCTCGAGCTGGAGGCGAGATTAACGCCACGTGTAAAAATCATAATCCGATCAAGGAGGAATCACCTCCAGTAAAGCGGTTCGAGGACAAACCTCTACTTACAGAAAAATAGAAATGGTAGACAGAACCAAGGTATTGCATGGTCCTCGAACCCAAGCCTATGGTAAAACTATACACACCATTATACCTGGGTACTAGACAGAACCAAGGTATTGCATGGTCCTCGAACCCAAACCTATGGGGAAACTAGATGCTTACAGAAAAATAGAAGTAGTAGACAGAACTAAGGTATTGCATGGTCCTCGGACCCAAGCCTATGGTAAAACTATACACACTATTATACCTGGGTACTAGACAGAACCAAAGTATTGCATGGTCCTCGGACCCAAACTTATGGGGAAACTAGATGCTTACAAAAAAATAGAAGTGGTAGACAGAACCAAGGTATTGCATGGTCCTCGGACCCAAGCCTATGGTAAAACTATACACACCATTATACCTGGGTACTAGACAGAACCAAGGTATTGCATGGTCCTCGGACCCAAGCCTATGGAAAACTAGATACTTGTAGAAAAATAGAAGTACTAGACAGAACCAAGGCATTGCATGGTCCTCGGACCCAAACCTATGGAAAACTAGATACTTGTAGAAAAATAGAAGTACTAGACTGAGCCAAGGCATTGCATGGTCCTCGGACCCAAGCCTATGGAAAACTAGATACTTGTAGAAAAATAGAAGTACTAGACAGAACCAGGGTATTGCATGGTCCTCGGACTCAAACCCATGGAGAAAATAAATATTTGGAGAAAAACCAAAGCGTTACCTAGAGTCAAGCTATGATACGGTCTTTATATTTATATTTGAAGGGTAACAGGCGACTTCATGAGACTAACTCCAAAATAGAATACAAATATTGAGCAGAATATTGTAGCAAAGCAAACAAAAGAAAATATCTATAGTTGGAAGCAAAGTACTAAGCATTCAACTTAAACAGAAAGTATACAATTTCCTTACAACGCCACTTAGGCAAGAAACAAAATGAAATGAAAGAGAAAATAAACAAAATTATCCTATGTCGTATACCAGTTCCCCCAACTCGGTAGGCAAATTAATTCAATCAGCAAATCAAAGGCTTTAGCCAAGGCCTAAGGGCTTTGAATCGAAGGATCCGCAGGGAGCCTCGCCACATCTTGTGGTATTTCCTAACCCTTGGCTCTAGCTCCCCCCAACGTCCTCTGGGGTTCAATCTCCTCGGATGGTTGGTCAGTCAAAGATACATCCTCGGCGGTCTTATCGTGACTCTCAACCGCTGGTAATGAGGATCCCTCCTCGGGAGCAACAGGGGTAGTCTCGCGAATTGCAATAGGGTAATATACCCTATCCTCCCTCCTAAGGTCAGATGAGGCATCAACCCCTGCTTGGTTGAGGGCTTCATGCCAAGTCTGAGAACAGTAATGCCTGCACACCGCAGGAACTTGAGCCCGAAGGATAGCTTCAGTCTTAGCCACCCCATCTGCGAAAGCCTCTTCCTCTGCCTGTTATACAGAGCACTCAGTGTCTATTCTTGCAAATACCGCCTCGTCTTTGGCTCTCACAGCCTCGTCCCTGGCATACTCGGCAACACCTTTCTCATGGATTGCCGCGGTCAATTTCTTCCTCATATAGACAATGTTCCCTTTGGCAGTCTGTAGTTGACCCTCAACATCTTGCAAGCGATTAGTTTGTTCCTCAGCTTACTTCTTGGCCACGGCTAGGTCGGAGGCAGTAGCGTCCCTGGCCTTTGTCATCTCCTCCAGATCCTCGGTCGCCTTTTTTAGGTCGGCCTCGGATCTCTTGAGGGTATTAGCAGCTTCCAAGAACTTGTCACGCTCTTGCGCTAAGGCATTACTCTGGCCATCGATCTCCTCATCTAACCTGAAGAGAGCCTGGATAGCCTGCCAGTGAAAACAAGTAACTCCGTAAAGAGAAAGGAAGGTACTAAGTGACAAAAGTCGAATAAAGTAAATGGGTGCCAAAGGACCCACCATGCCTAGGTATCTCTTAAGATCAAGGACAACCTCTGACCCACTCATATTTTTTAGCTCGGCCATGTCAGTAGAAAGAAGAAGAGATTTCTCCAGGGCATCGGCTATGAGAGCCCCCTCGGCTCCTTGAGATTCCCGCATCGAGGCGTTATCCATCAGGGGCTGATCGTGGAGCATGGCAGCGGGTAGCCAGGCTTGAGCCTCGGACTGCTGGATGGCCTTCTTACCTTTCCGTTGACCACCGAGCTTCAGTTGCTTCGGAGGCCTGCGAAATCTACCCTCCTCGGGCGGGGAGTGAGATTTGCTCCCATCCATTAGCTCTTTACCCTTAGAAAGTCTCTTCCTTTTCGGGTCATGAGACTCGGTCTGGGGGTCTGATATTATGGAGACAGAGGACGACCTAGTTTGCACAGTTAAAATCTGGGGCAGAGGTACTGGGGGCTGGGGCTGCGACTCTTCTGGTACACCCTCTTTGGAACCGCCTTCGAGCAAGTCAAGAAGATTGGTTTGGGGCTGTCTTTTTAAACCCATCTCAGCCTGAGTACCAACTCTTAGGGACCGGAGATCGGCTTCGGACAAATTAGGGTCTCCTAGGTCACCAGGGGGATCCTCGGACTGATTAGCTAGGTCAAACACACTATATTCATCCTCGGAAGAACTCAATTCAACCACCTCCCTTGCCTTCTTAGATAGTCCTCCCTCGGCCACCGTTACTTGTTGGGATGAGGAGGGACCTGCTAGTGGTATGCCTTCAGGTATATAAGACCCCTTGGAAAATGCAAAACCGTCCTCCACCACGGTTATCTGCATAAGCCGAGGGTCACGAGCTCTAATTACGTACTTCGGGATTGGGAATGATTTCTGAGCTAGGCCGCATCCGAGGATTTGATGAGCGGCTCTGACCTGGTTGTCAGGTTCGTTCAGGAAAAGGTCTGACCTGAGAACGGTCTCCAAATCCGCTTTGTTAACCAGGTGGAAATGACGTGAGAAGGCGTGCGGATCTGCGAAAAGAAAAATGAAACTCCTATGGTTAATAAACCAAAGCGGATATATGGTTATAAAGATAAAAATACTGAAACCTAGATTGTCTCCTATTTCGGATATCCTACCTGGCTCCCCCTCTACTGTTGGGCAATGAAAGCCGTTGTGCCACTCCCCCGACACTATGAGGAAATCTTGAGTCAACCCCTTATTGGAATCAGGAAGACACTGGATGAGACGAATCCTATCGTCCCTTGTCTTCATATAGTATGTCTTACCCCTCAGGTGATGAAGGTTATAGCACCAGTTCACATCGTGGTGAGTCAGTCTCAGCCCCATTTTCTCATTCAAGATATCTACACACCCTAATATCCTAAATACATTCACGGCACACTGGGTAGGAGCCAGGCGAAAATGCCTAAGGTCATTGAGAGTCACCGGCCTTATAGGGATTCTCATCCCTCCTTCTACGAAAGCGACTATCGGGATCACGACTTCACCCTCTCTCCTCTTGAGGTACCACTCCCCTTCTTCACAGTACTTCAAACTCACATTATTGGGTATTCCATAGTCGACAATGAATTTGTTCATCATCTCGTCGGACTCAACCAACTTCTTAAACTTACCCATTCCCCAAGGACGACTAAAAGCTCTAAAAGAAGAAAAGGAGGAGTAAAATCAAGGAAATTTGGGGTCACCAGAAGAAGAAGACTTACAGAAGTATGGCGATTCTCTTCAGGAAGAGTGCAAGTTGAGCTAGACTTAAGTCGTACGCATCAATGGTTGTAAGCGCGAAAATAAGGAAACCAGACGTTTTAAACAGGTACTTATACTCCCCCTTAGGTTCTCCAAATGTAACTGTCTGCCCATAAAAGCAGGAGATCCTCACCGAACGATTACCATCTGACCGTTGAAAGTGGGAAACGTGGTGCCGCCAAAATTTAATGTGGGCACACATTAAGTCTTGAAACACAAAAAACGCACATCGAGTAGTCGAAAAGTCGCCAGCATTAGCACAAACCAAAGTGGGGCGATTCGCCTAAGAGGGCCCACAGGTATCAAAACCCTCCTCCCCGTCCGAGGGAACGTGCAGCAGGGTTTTGAGGGGCTATTGTGGGGCCCATGGGCCTAACAGCCACAGCCCATCGCGTAATAGGCCCGAGGCCAGGGCCGAGGAGAACTGACCAGCCAAGGCTAAGTTAGACAAAGCCTCTTTTTTGACCCACGCCGAGGACCTCTTCGTCCTTGGCATACTAAGGATAATTTTTGGGAGGGGACAAGCCCAGAGCAAGGTGTCACATTCACACTTAATGCATTCAACTAACCCCTCTGGCCGCATTAATGGGGATATAACCCCTTAGCAAAGCAACGTTGATCAGAGTGAACCACTTGAGTACCGATAAGGCCTCTGATGGGACGGATGGCCAGAATGGAGGCGAATGGATGATCAACAGATGGAAGAAGGAGATAGGAAGATGAAGACTATATAAGAAAAGCAAGTAAAGTAAAGAAGAGGGGGGGAAGAAAAAAGAGAAGAAAATGGGCTCCTCGGCCATGGGCCGAGGAGCATTCCCCTAGTTGTAAATTAACTCTAAGTATTTTTTTTTTTTTTTTTTATAAAAAAGAGTTCATGCTTGGTGAACGACGGCCAGCGCCTAAACCTTTAACTCACTCTCTACAAATTTATTATTTGGGCTTGATTGGGCTGAAAACCCATTTGTAATCAGGGTCAAACGCAAATCGAGTCCTTACAAAATATATTAGAAATAAAAATAAAGAGTTTGTTGAAGTGTAGTGTGTATTTAAAAAAGTAATAGCTAAAATATAAAAATTATTTTCTAGTAAAAATTTCATAACTAGAATTTTGTTGAATTTATGTAAATAGTACTCTATTTGCCAGCCTAAGCCCAATGCGACCAAGCCCATACACAAATACCCATTTAACTCTAGCAGGGTTTTTGAATCTAAAGGGTTTTTTTCTCAGACTTTCAAGCCATGGACGACACCACCGCCGCCACCACCACTGCCGCCGCCGCCGCCTCTGCCGGCACCACTTACAACAATAACAGGAATAAGAAGAAGAAGAACCAAACCCCAGAAGCCAAATTCCACTCAGACCTCACACTCTGCTCCAAAAACAAAGACCTCCACGCCGCAATCTCGCTATACGAGTCCGCGACTTCACAGCGCCTCAACCAGAGCCACTTCAATACTCTCCTTTACCTCTGCTCCAACTCCGTCACCGACCCATCACTCAAACCCCTCGCTCTGACCTACGGCTTCCGCATATACGATCACATGCTGTCTCTCCACATCAAGCCCAACGAGGCCTCAATCACCTCCGCCGCCCGCCTTGCCGCCGCGAAAGGCGACGGGGATTACGCCTTTGGTCTTGTGAAATCCATGGAGATTGCGCCGAGGCTGCGTACCTACGACCCGGCATTGATGTGTTTCTGTGAGAATTTGGAGGCGGAGAAGGCTTATGAGGTGGAGGAACAAATGGGTAAAGTTGGGGTTAGCTTAGAGGAGCCGGAGCTTGCGGCTTTGTTGAAAGTGAGCTCGGAGACTGGGAATGGTGAAAGGGTTTATGGGTATTTGCATAAGTTGAGGAATGTGGTGAGGAGTGTTGGGGATTCGACCACGGCGAAGGCTATTGAGGATTGGTTTTGTGGTGAGAAGGCTAGAGAGGTGGGGGAGGTGAATTGGGAGGTGGAGAGAGTCGAAAAGGCGGTGGAGAAAAACGGGGGAGGGTGGCATGGTTTGGGGTGGATTGGGAAGGGTGATTGGGTTGTCAAGAGAGCCAATGTGGATTCAGCCGGGCGGTGTGGTGGATGTGGGGTGCAGTTGGCGTGTGTGGACATTGATGATGCTGAGACTGAGAGGTTTGCGCAGTCTGTGGCTGCATTGGCTTTAGAAAGGGAGGTTAAGGCCAACTTTAGTGAGTTCCAGGTGAGTGTGTGTGTGTGTGTGTGTGTGTGTGTTTTTTTTCGATTTTGGTATCTGTTTTGAAGGATTTTAGATAATATGGCTACTTTGAATGTTTAATTGTTTTTGTGGAATGTTATTTGTATATATTTACGTAGAATTAGAAGAAATTGAAATGAGTTTGATTTACTGCTTCTGTCACCAAATTGATCATTGGTTCTGATTTTCAGATTAATTAGAATGTTACTGGTTGAGTCTGTTTTGGACAGCATGATAGAATTAGTGTCTGGTTCCAGTGGTTTGGCTGGTGGTAACTCATTTGTGATGCCCCAATTTGATTGATTGGTCCCACATTGGGTATTTACTGGGTTGAATTGGGCTTTATTAACAATTACAAGGAGCCTCAATTGTGACTAGTCCTTTTGAGGTATAGTGCAGATATGGCTAGCGCTTTTCCTTGGGTCATTACATCATTGACTAGTTAATGTAGGTGTACAGGATTTTATTGCTTGTTGTGCTTCTAAAACTCATGGACCACTTAATCTTTGATATTGTATATGAAAGATTCATTTTCTCTGCTCAGAAACAAATTATTAATGTGCTTTATACTTTGTATCTCTTCTAACTTTTTACTGATACTCTTTCTTCACTGAAATGTCCTATTCAAGGATTGGCTGGAAACACATGGTGATTTTGAATTTATAGTGGATGGAGCAAATATTGGGCTCTACCAACAAAATTTTGCAGATGGTGGATTCAGTGTCTCCCAGGTTGTACATTCTATTTGTGTTGGTTTCCTCCCTCCCCCTCTTCCCCCTCTTCTCTTTCTATCTAACCACTAATTTTTGTATCTTTCATTAATGTTTATGTCCTGCAAATTGCAATAGAGCAGCTTGATGCTGTTGTGAAAGAATTGTATAATTGGAGTGGAAACAAATGGCCGCTGGTTGTCTTGCATAACAAACGTCTTCGGGCACTTCTGGAAAATCCTTCCCAAAGAAAGCTGGTAGAGGAGTGGATGGATAACGGCATTCTTTATACAACACCAACTGGTTCCAATGATGATTGGTATTTCCCCTTAAACCACCACATCCATTTTTATGTCATTTTGATTTTGAATGTATTTTCTATCTAACCACTAATTTTTGTATCTTTCATTAATGTTTATGTCCTGCAAATTGCAATAGAGCAGCTTGATGCTGTTGTGAAAGAATTGTATAATTGGAGTGGAAACAAATGGCCGCTGGTTGTCTTGCATAACAAACGTCTTCGGGCACTTCTGGAAAATCCTTCCCAAAGAAAGCTGGTAGAGGAGTGGATGGATAACGGCATTCTTTATACAACACCAACTGGTTCCAATGATGATTGGTATTTCCCCTTAAACCACCACATCCATTTTTATGTCATTTTGATTTTGAATGTATGAATTAGGACTCATTCAGTTTTCAACAGCTTCTGCATATTTTCCTTATATCACTCTCTTATTTATTAATGAAGGGTTATATAATTCAGGTATTGGATGTATGCTGCTGTAAAAGTCAAGAGTTTACTTGTGACAAATGATGAAATGCGAGATCACATTTTTGAACTCCTTGGAAGTAGCTTTTTTCTCAAATGGAAAGAACGACATCAAGTATGTGCTGCCTGAAAAGCTTATCCTATACATAGTCATTTTTGTTTCATATTTTTTCTGTGCTTTTATTAATTATAATTATATCTCTCTTTTAATTATATTTCCAGTAAAGGGTGCCTTTGGCTATTTGAACGGTCATGTGTATTGAGTCCTAATGATATATCTTCTATTGTAGATCTCATAGATTCTTTTGTTTCAATTGAGATACACATTTTGTAACTCTTTAGCCTATCTTATGTATACATCCTGTATACACAGGGTAGTTCCTTTTCATCAATAAATTTATTAGTTGTCAAAAAAGAAGAGCGCGCCTTTGGCTAGAGGTGGGGATGCTTTTGGTTTTACATTATTAAACCGTATTTCCTTTTGCTCAGTATTGTTTTGTTGCATTGTATTCAAGGATTTAAAATCATTTGATTGACGAGCAAATGCTAATATAAATCTTACTATACTGATGATTTGAGCTTTTAAGATTTTGCTCAATCCTTAACACTTCTAATATTATAGATTTGAATTGACATCTTACACATAATCATTTCAAATCCACATATTAATAAAGCTCAAATCCATCTATTAATTTCATCATTAGAAGGGAAAAAAAAGCCATTTCATAATCTCTTCTAGTCATTTAAAGTTTTAAACCAAAAATTCAAATTCAAATCCTTGTCTATAATACCTCTGTCCAAAAAGTTCATTTATGAATTGCCAAATCTGTCATTTTAATATGGTCAAAGAACTGACTTATAACTTTGTCTAAGACAAGGTAGTCAAAAGTAAAAGGCACCAAGGGCTTGTTTTGCCTGAGGCGTGAAGCGACAAAAATGTGTTAGCCCGAGTAAAGCGAGGCACCAAACTCTAGATGTATTTATTATACATATACAACTTAAATCATATGTTCCTAGTGTATTGAAATGTTGTAATAAAGTGTTTTTAAATGTGTTGCAATTGATTTGTTGACCCCTTGTACACTCCTTGTGTACTAGGGTGTCCCTTTTTGATATCAATAAAACTTATTACTTATCAAAAAAATGTGTTGCATGAAAAATGAGGTCTATCAAATGATTTCAAAATAAGATTAACATGGTTTAGGCTCTATTAGTTATTCTAAAAATAGGTTTTATAACAAGCTTTAATCTAACAATAAGTTTTACAAAAAACTCTTGTAAAATAATTTATCTAACAATAGGTTTTCTAACACGCTTTTTAAAATTAATAATCTAATGATAGGTTTTACAACAAACCTTCCATTCAAAATTTAAAACTAAAAAAAAAAAAAATTAAATTAAAAACACTGTGGCTCTCGCCTTAGAGCTTTTTCATGGCTTAAGGCAGTCACCTTGCTCACCTAGGCTGTAAAGGCGAGAGCCTCACTAAAGGCACCTTAGTGGTGCCTCGCCTCGTCCGGGCGTCTTGGCTAGCCCCGGCTCTCGTATGACTACACTCTAAGATGCAGAAAATTCTCTGTTTCACACATAAGATGGATAATCACACCCTCTTATCAAGACACAGCCAAGCATTTTTATATTATACGCATATCTTGAGAATGAGAATATAAAAGACATTGAACTATGTGAGTTGGTTGAGCTTAGCTGAGGCACTGCATCAGGCACAGGGCATTTCTTCCGATTATCATTATGCAGATAATGAGATGATTATAGTTGTTTTCCTGTCCTGAGCCTTTTTTTTAATAAGTAAATGTATGTTTTACTGTCCTTAGCTACCCTACTATTCCTCAATCTGAATGACCTTAAGGGTGACAGGGTTCACATTTCATAAAGTTAATATTTGGAATAAGAAACAGTTGTTCAGATTTACAAATATCAAATTTTCTTAGGATTCTTCTTCAAAGCATGTATTCTTAAGTCTTAGATATCAATTTGATGAGAATCATATGTTAGGTCCCTATTTCGTTGTATGAATAAACATTTGTTGCATCCCATGCTCCAGGTTCGGTATACTTTTGTGAAAGGTAACTTGAAACTTCAGATGCCGCCTCCATATTCTTCTGTCATCCAGGTACCATTCATAATTTGGTTCTTTAAATTTTCGTCTCATAAAAACAATTCCCATATGTGCCTATAAAAAAAATTTCATCTATAGTTTTCTCAACTTGATGACAGTCTTTATAGAGATTTATTCTCTAGGCTTCGTAATCCATTTCAGCATTAATTTTCTGTGTGTGTGCGCACAAGCGCGTGAATGTGCAAGTTTGTGTGCTTGTGTTTGTCACTTTTGTCTCATTGGTCACTACACAGGCTCCATTTTTAATGCTGAAATTTTACTTTAGGGATGAACAGTTATGCCTTTTGACATGCTGAAATTGCCACATTATTGTCTTAACTTTTATGTATTAAATCTAAATCCATACACGGTCAATCTCCATTGCTGATTTTTTAAAATGATTGTTGAGCTGTACATAACCTTTAGTAATTCTTTAGATTTCTATGTGTTCATTTCCTTTTATATGAACTATGAAGTAGTCTTACTCAATAAAATCCTTATTTACTTTGTAAAATAAATAAATAAATAAAAAATAAAAAACCATAATGGTCAATACTCATTAGATTAGATTTCAAAATGGATTATGATCTTGATATATTAAAAGGAGAGGGAAAATGTGGTAAGATTGGGAATTTGATAGATATTTAATGATTTTGTGTGAGTTTGAAATTTGAAAGGTGTATATAATAGGAATGATGTTTTGCAATCACATAGGAACTTGATGAAATTTTTTTCACTTGTGTGATATATAATGAGTCCTTAAGCACTCAACAAAGTTGTACAATGTATCTCATAACCACTAAACTTTGGGCGACTTTATGCATACACTTTGGGGAATTTAATTGGAAGGGAATGAGGAATTCGGGTCTGTTTGGGATCTCCTTATTTTACTGAAACTGAAAACTTTTTGTTGAAAGTACTGTAGATAAAGGTAAAAGTTAGCTGTAATAGTACAGTGAAACCCATGAATAGTACCAAAAATGCAGTGAGACCCATAAATAGTAGCAAAAATAAGCTGAATAGTAAAATAAGTTGGCAAAAATGATTTTTGCCAAACAGACACTTCATGTCTATCACATTGTGCTACTGAACAAAAACTTTTGGTCCTCTGATAAAATTCTTTTTTTGCTAGTTTCCTATATATACCTCTAGTAACTTCCATGTACATTTTAATTTGGACAAGTTCAACAATTTTGATGACTTCAAGCCATATTGGTGGTTGTTCATGGTACATTTCTATGATAGACTAGAGCATAGAGTCTAAATCCAATTAATTGATTGACTTCTTTCAAATGAAAGTAAAAATATGCGTAGATGTTCTGTGTGACTTCCTGTGGTTTCTGATTTTGGGCATTTGTAGTTTATCATATATTTCATAACAACAGAGCTAAAGGTCATTTTTTTTCAATCTTCTTCTGCATTAAAATGAGATGAACCTTCAAGGCACGTGAAAAAGGAAAGGGGGAAGGAGGAGTCCCATCTTGAATAACACATTACATTTATAATGGCTCATAAATGTACAAGATTATACTTTGATACTTTTATAGTCTGTCATTACCAAAAAAAAAAAAATGCTTGTTAATGTTACTTTTATTTGGACCTAAAGTCTACCAAAACCCACCCCATCTTGAATTTTTTATATATTTTTCTCTACCGTATAAAATTTTTATCAGGTTTTTCCCCTTGAATGGAAAAGGCTGTTCTTCAAGCAGCTTTATGCACAAATTTATATATAATTCCCTTAAAGCTACAGTTTTGTGGCTAATGGAATGACTGTTGGTGCTTGTTAGTTGGGCTGTACATATGGAGTATTTTGATGGCCTATGTGTTCCTAAATTTTTTTTTACAAGAAACTGGCTGTTTCCATTTAATCTTTCTTATATTAATTAAAAACTATATCTTGATTCATTTCTTGTACGGAGTGTTGAGACACTAATCTGGATTTCAGGAATCAAAAAAAGGATCATGGCATCTGCCTGTTGCTGGCAACAGCAGCGACTGCAATGAATCTTTAAGAACTTGGCTCTGCATTACTAGGCCAAGTGTTTGTGAAGCTTTTGATAAAGTCCCAGTTAATGCAGAAACTTCTGAAAATGGTCATTGCATCTCCAACCTGGATTCAAGAAGTCCTTGCAAGTCAGAGAGTGTTACAAGAAGCAATGGCTTACATAACAGCGTTTGTAATAAAGTGTTTTTAAATGTGTTGCAATTGATTTGTTGACCCCTTGTACACTCCTTGTGTACTAGGGTGTCCCTTTTTGATATCAATAAAACTTATTACTTATCAAAAAAATGTGTTGCATGAAAAATGAGGTCTATCAAATGATTTCAAAATAAGATTAACATGGTTTAGGCTCTATTAGTTATTCTAAAAAGAGGTTTTATAACAAGCTTCTACTAGAAATTAATTAATCTAACAATAAGTTTTACAAAAAACTCTTGTAAAATAATTTATCTAACAATAGGTTTTCTAACACGCTTTTTAAAATTAATAATCTAATGATAGGTTTTACAACAAACCTTCTATTCAAAATTTAAAACTAAAAAAAAAAATTAAATTAAATTAAAAACACTGAGGCTCTCGCCTTAGAGCTTTTTCATGGCTTAAGGCAGTCACCTTGCTCACCTAGGCTGTAAAGGCGAGAGCCTCACTAAAGGCACCTTAGTGGTGCCTCGCCTCGTCCGGGCGTCTTGGCTAGCCCCGGCTCTCCTATGACTACACTCTAAGATGCAGAAAATTCTCTGTTTCACACATAAGATGGATAATCACACCCTCTTATCAAGACACAGCCAAGCATTTTTATATTATATGCATATTTTGAGAATGAGAATATAAAAGACATTGAACAATGTGAGTTGGTTGAGCTTAGCTGAGGCACTGCATGAGGCACAGGGCATTTCTTCCGATTGTCATTATGCAGATAATGAGATGATTATAGTTGTTTTCCTATCCTGAGCCTTTTTTTCAATAAGTAAATGTATGTTTTACTGTCCTTAGCTACCCTACTATTCCTCAATCTGAATGACCTTAAGGGTGACAGCGTTCACATTTCATAAAGTTAATATTTGGAATAAGAAACAGTTGTTCAGATTTACAAATATCAAATTTTCTTAGGATTCTTCTTCAAAGCATGTATTCTTAAGTCTTAGATATCAATTTGATGAGAATCATATGTTAGGTCCCTATTTCATTGTATGAATAAACATTTGTTGCATCCCATGCTCCAGGTTCGGTATACTTTTGTGAAAGGTAACTTGAAACTTCAGATGCCGCCTCCATATTCTTCTGTCATCCAGGTACCATTCATAATTTGGTTCTTTAAATTTTCGTCTCATAAAAACAATTCCCATATGTGCCTATAAAAAAAATTTCATCTATAGTTTTCTCAACTTGATGACAGTCTTTATAGAGATTTGTTCTCTAGGCTTCGTAATCCATTTCAGCATTAATTTTCTGTGTGTGTGCACAAGCGCGTGAATGTGCAAGTTTGTGTGCTTGTGTTTGTCACTTTTGTCTCGTTGGTCACTACACAGGCTCCATTTTTAATGCTGAAATTTTACTTTAGGGATGAACAGTTATGCCTTTTGACATGCTGAAATTGCCACATTATTGTCTTAATTTTTATGTATTAAATTTAAATCCATACACGGTCAATCTCCATTGCTGATTTTTTAAAATGATTGTTGAGCTGTACATAACCTTTAGTAATTCTTTAGATTTCTATGTGTTCATTTCCTTTTATATGAACTATGAAGTAGTCTTACTCAATAAAATCCTTATTTACTTTGTAAAATAAATAAATAAATAAAAATAAAAAATAAAAAACCATAATGGTCAATACTCATTAGATTAGATTTCAAAACAGATTATGATCTTGATATATTAAAAGGAGAGGGAAAATGTGGTAAGATTGGGAATTTGATAGAAATTTAATGATTTTGTGTGAGTTTGAAATTTGAAAGGTGTATATAGCAGGAATGATGTTTTGCAATCACATAGGAACTTGATGAATTTTTTTTTCACTTGTGTGATATATAATGAGTCCTTAAGCACTCAACAAAGTTGTACAATGTATCTCATAACCACTAAACTTTGGACGACTTTATGCATACACTTTGGGGAATTTAATTGGAAGGGAATGAGAAGTTCGGGTCTGTTTGGGATCTACTTATTTTACTAAAACTGAAAACTTTTTGTTGAAAGTACTATAAATAAAGGTAAAAAGTAGCTGTAATAGTACAGTGAGACCTATAAATAGTACCAAAAATGCAGTAAGACCTATAAATAGTAGCAAAAATAAGCTGAATAGTAAAATAAGTTGGCAAAAATAATTTTTGCCAAATAGACACTTCATGTCTATCACATTGTGCTACTGAACAAAAACTTTTGGTCCTCTTATAAAATTCTTTTTTTGCTAGTTTCCTATATATACCTCTAATAACTTCCATGTACATTTTAATTTGTTCAAGTTCAACAATTTTGATGACTTCAAGCCATATTGGTGGTTGTTCATGGTACATTTCTATGATATACTAGAGCGTAGAGTCTAAATCCAATTAATTGATTGAATTCTTTCAAATGAAAGTAAAAATATGCTTAGATGTTGTGTGTGACTTCCTGTGGTTTCTGATTTTGGGCATCTGTAGTTTATCATATATTTCATAACAACAAAGCTAAAGGTCATTTTTTTTCAATCTTCTTCTGCATTAAAATGAGATGAACCTTCAAGGCACATGAAAAAGGAAAGGGGGAAGGAGGAGTCCCATTTTGAATAACACATTACGTTTATAATGGCTCATAAATGTACAAGATTATACTTTGATGCTTTTATAGTCTGTCATCACAAAAAAAAAAAAAAAAAAAAAAAAAAAAAAAAAAAAAA